>NC_137195.1:28585370-28595370 GCF_960531495.2 Zeus faber
TATTGTACAGAAATACACCACCTCAAGGGAATGGACGACAAAATTCTCTTTTGGGTAATCACAGCTCCCAGTCATTTAAAAAGCACTGCAAGAAATCTGAAACAGGCCAGTGCAAATATATGGAAAGGCAACATTTAGCAAATACAATATCCCTGTACCCCTGTACCCCCCCCCATCCCCATGACATTGAGAGATGGATACCATTTTAGTTTTGGAATGAGTAAAGGTACTGAATACGGGCAAGGACTGGACTCTTGGGAACTTGCCGATGTCCGATATGAAACAATTTCCAACAATAACAGCGAGATCACCATGATCAAAACAGGAACTCGATGCCAGCATCATCATAGGCATCAGAGTTTCTTAAAAGGCCCAGTTACCACCATCTTTATCTGCGAGAGCTGTTTGCTGAGGTGCAAGTCTCGTCAAGCTGACATCGACCTGGGAAAGTTGAATGGTGCGCTCACCTCAACCTGTAAACAAATATTATATGGCATGAATTACCACTGGTCTCTCTCTCTCTCTCTCTCTCTCTCTCTCTCTCTCTCTCTCTCTCTCTCTCTCTCTCTCTCTCTCTCTCTCTCTCTCTCTCTCTCTCTCTCTCTCTCTCTCTCTCTCTCTCTCTCTCTCTCTCTCTCTCTCTCTCTCTCTCTGTGGAAAAACACTGAATGTAAAGCTGCTCCGCATTTCCCCTGGGCTACAATAACAAGGGAAAAATCCAGGCGTGCTCCACAAATTATGAGTCTGACTTGATATTAAAATAAAATGGTGAGATTTGATTTGGGCTTTGTTTCCCTCCATGCAGGACGAGATTCTGTATGTGTGGAGATGCTGGCAATGGCTTTTTGGTTGTTACCTGTGCAACCTTTCCATGCCTATGTGCTGCTTCCTCATCAGCGATGGATTGCCTCCTCAAGTGTGACACGGTGCAATGGATCAGCCACTTACTTTAACAAGATAGAATCTCAAAATGAGCAAGGCAAGGAGTCTCTCCCGTTGCCAACATCGGGCTTTGTCTGCGAGCCAAGTCAAAATAAACAAGTTAGCACAAAGTCGCAAGGTTTCTTTTGTTCCTGTTGTTTATGTTTGAAAGGTTTTAGCTATACTTTGCATACATTAAGCCTTGACCGTGGCGGGACATTTCTAGTGTGCAAATCCAGTATCTAACACAAGGTTCAATCTATGCACTGTGGCAAATTTTTGGTTAATGGTTAGGTGGATGTTATTTCCCTATTCGGTGAGGTTTTGAGAACTTGTTCTGTGTGTGAAAGCATTATCTGGTATAATCTCTTAACATGGCACAGTGGAAATGGCCGAGTACTAGAAAAGAGAACCATGCTGACATCATAGCTCTGTCATGCCGGTATCGTTTCCATTTTCACACTTTAATCCATAATCCTCAGCAGCATTTGTTAGTAAAGCGCGACACACTTTATGGAGTAGTGGTTAATGTACAGCAGCTATGCAGTTTATCAGCCAACCCCCCGCACGCACCAAAAATTTAACATGAACATATTGGATCTAACAGTTTGATGCCAAAACATTAACCTTCTAACTCAACCCTAATATTGTTATAATGCCGCCTGGTTGCTTGTTATTGTATAAATAATTAAATCAATTCATCTTGTTTATTCTTCTTCAAAAATAAACAAGACTTTTGTTATATCCTATTTGTTTTTCCCTAAACAGGCTGAGCAGACATTTTTTGCTGTTAAGAACTATTTTATTATAGGTGTTCATACCGTTTATACAAATATTCATTTATATTGTATTCAAATAATTCATTGGTTTAAATGTCTCCCCGTATCCTTTTTTATTTAGGAAAAACACATTATTTGATGCATTTTTTATTGCGGCCCTAAATTTTTCAACTTAGGAGCACAGTGCTTCTTAAGAAAAAGTAAGCGTCTCACACACACACACACACACACACACACACACACACACACACACACACACACACACACACACACACACACACACACACACACACACACACACACACACACACACACACACACACAAACACACACACACCAGGTCATACTGTCCTAACAGGAAGAAAGCTTCAACGCCACTCTTGACAGAGGTACAATATTATCAGCAAAGCCACTATATTAGTTATTGAACAGTTTATCTACAGCTTTGCCAGAAACACTCCACAGGAAAGCGTTGTACTGGGAGATGGCAAATCAGTCTTTGAAAACAATTGAAATAGCCTGAGATAGAGACAACGCTTTTAAGTTGCTCCTAATTGTTTTGCCCCCCTGGTGGTCTTTCATTTCTTAAATCTCTGCCCAGCCAGGACCACTGGAATTGGCTCCCTAGCAATAGGAATGGAAGTAGTGGGAAAAAACCATCCTGGCAATGTCCACAATAAAAGGGGGGACTTCTACCAGCTCTTCCAGTCAAATCTGGAGAGGAACATTAAATAAATAGATAATTAAATAAAATTGACACAAATAACAAGATCCAACAACACCCAAGCGACATGATCAAACAATGTACAGTGACATTGTTTTTTTGTTTTTTTATAAAATTATGCACTTAAGGGTTGTTCATAGGACAGTAAGAGATTGACAACCTATGCGCGTGCATAGAACATAATGTAATGTGGCAAATGTGGTCTCCCAGTTACAGAAGTGCAGGATTTATTAATTACAAGTATTTACACAAAAATATCAAGTTTTTACTAAATTAAGTCCCGTAACAACAGAAAGCAACAGAGGGACGTGCGTGACGTGGCACAGGACAGTGGGGACACACGGGTTTATGAACAGGACAGTCCCTTCATTCAGTTGTCTTTAAAGATTTTGTTTCATACAGGTAGGAAACAGACGATTATAAATACATCTAAAATAAAAACACAGGAAAGCTGACAGGGAAGTCGGGAACCAGCATGCACACACGGTGCAACCGTGCACCGCTGTCTGGAGGGGAAATAAAAGAAACTCCACTCCAATTCCCTGACACCTCTTTTCCCACTGCGGACGTTGCCGCGTAAATGGACAGGAATATCCATGTATCATTCCATCATTTTATATCCGATTTAGGATAGAAAATCGAAATCAGAAGTTATTTACTTTTTTTTCCCAACTCAATAAATTCAATATGAAAGAAAGTACATTTCTCTGGTTGTAGTTGACTGAAATAATACAATAACAAGAGGGAAAACATTGAATTTTTTTTTTTTTTTTTTTTACAAGCAATACAGGAACCTTTTTACACAATGAACATTAAAAATAATCAATGATTAATCCAAAACAGCTCTGAGCGGAGAGGGCGGGAGGGCAGAGGGAGAGAACGGCTGTCTCCCTCTGCCCTCCCTCTCCCTCTCTGCTCCCGCTCTGAGGGATCAGTTTCAGAACACGGTAAACTGCACTTGCATCGTTTCAATACTCTGATTTTACCAGGCAGAGAAGAAAAATTATCCGTCTTCAGTGTCAATCAGGGATTGAATCATCAATCTGCCCAAGCCTAGTGCAGAGGTCCATAGACAGAGAACTTGACTTACCCTGACGAATGAAACAAGCTTGAAAATAATGTTGCAAGACCCGACTGGTGACATAACATCAACACCATGATGTATGATTTTGTTTACGTTGCTCACCACGAACAAACCCCCATCCTGAAACGTGCTCTACCAGATCCGCTCCCCCCTACCCACAATGAGCGCCATTTTTCCTGTGTTCCACACAGCCTGGATGGAGTTTGCCAGCAGCCCTCGGCCATGGGCTTTGGCCAAGGGTGAGGATTAAAACCCTGTTACTCTATAAATACACCTAGTGGACCGACAGCTTGTACTCTGGCATCTCACCATAGGATGCAGAGTTTGTTTGTCCCCTTTCCCTTGCCTCTCACTCCATTCTAACTTATTTTTTTCTTTTTAAACGCTCCCTGGTCTCTTTCCACCACCATCAAACAGTCTATCTCGGTCTCTGCGTTCGCCCTCGATACGGCTCCGTCTCTGTCTCGCTCCCTCTCTCTACTCACATCTCTCGCTCTCTCCGTCTTTCGCTTGGCAGACCCTCTTAATTGGAAACAAGCTGTGAAGGGGCTTTCAGTTTGAGGTTAAAATTGCATCTGTCCTGCCTCCTACTCCTCTGGCCGTGTTACAGGCCTTCATTCACAGGGGCTTGAATGTACGTATGTAATGTTATGACCAACATAATTGGGAGAGAACGAAGGGGAAAAAGAAAGGTTATCCATGCCAGGTGGCTGGAACAACACGGAAATGATTGAAAAGGCCAAAAATAATTCACTTCCTAGGAATGGGTGCAATATGTGTGGATACCGTAGAACCTTAGTTATCTGAACTTACTGGTCAACCAAAGGAGCATTTTCCCCCTTTTCCACCATCTATGTCGAATGGTCCTCATGGATTGATTTTACTCAATGATCAAACTATGTAAGATATTCATACATTTGTTCTTGGCAGAGAACAAATAAACTTTTTCCTTAATATTCATTTTTCTTTTGAGCATTTGTCTCTCCAACGACTGCCCTATCCGTAGGGTTTGGATAAATGAGGTTCTACTGTCAATCCAGGTAGTAAGTATATAAGAGTCCTGTGGATACATCATACTCATCATACTTATCTGGTGCTCTTTTCCGTGGATCCATGGAGCCTATGGATCTCTTTTTCAAGGGAGAATGCAATCCTTTGTCCATTTGATTTTCGCCACTTATTCCTGACAAGGCCAGCGGCTCCCCGCCGTGGGTACGGTATATGTGTAACTGAATCTTATATCAAGTGCATGTGCAGTGGAATGCAGGAACCCTGGGTTAGAGAACAGCATTCAGATAGACTAACAAAGCCCCTGTTCCAATCACAGCCAAGAGGAACACAACAAGCCACGACGACTGGCAGCTAACAAAGGGCCATGGGTCTAGATAATTGACAGGGCTTCACAATAGCTTCAGAATGACATCTATTCCGTTTCTCTACAATGCCAAAGATATGAATAAAAATTATAATAAAACTGAGGCAACAAAACATGCAACAAAAATTATCATGAAATAATTGTGGATTTCCCCTACTCCATACACTCACAAATGATGCATTATCAGCCCGCTATACAGGCTGCTGCCAACATAGGAAAATAAAAATCTGAACTATTACACAGAAATTACATGGCCATTACATGGCGATTATGGTGAGAGGCCGCATTCAGCCAGTCACAACTTCCTTGTTGTCAGTGGGAGAGGATAAGGGGGATTTGTTGTACAATGGGCCACAGCCAGGCACAGAAACTATTACTTCCACCCAGTTAGACCACCGACTGCACTGTCTGACCCATAGGGCTGCATAAACAGCCAGGTCTTCTCCCAAGTTGGGAATAGACTGTGTGACAAACACTACTCCGAAACATTGCAGCATGTTCTATACAGTTTTTTCCTGCTGGCTTGTGGTGTACAGCATGGTAACTCAAGGGACACTTTCTCAGCTTGTAAAGTTAAATCGTGACCCACCAACAAATATTTATTTCCATGGCAACTAACTTCCCATAACATTCCGTTGCACTGCCCACACCGCCAGTGGAGTCGAACACGGTTTAATTCCCTGGGCGAGCCCTGCACATGCTGTGTATCAGTTACTGGTTGGAGAGCAGGCCTGTACCCAATTACTGTTTACAAAACAATTAAAGGTCTTCTACTGGGGACTGATGGATCAAACTTGTCAAGTATTCAGATTTTCCCAGATGTGAAAAAGCCCCACCCATTTTGCCCTGCCAGCAGGCTTTAGAAAACACTCAACATGGTCATTGAAAGCATTTCCATGGTGTCCATTCAGAGAGCTGTGACTACAATGAAGAGACCGCTACCAAAATTCCCATATAAAATACGAGCAGCAGGGGATAGTATATACTGTATGACAAATTTAACCAAAAAGTCGTTCAGACCAAGTACTAGTACTCACTTTTAGGTAAGAAAAGGCTTAAAGTCGTTAAAATTTTCAGTTATGATAGAGAGATCACAGATTTTGAAGAGATTTTCAATAATTTATTTTGATTTCACAACTTTGTTTGAATGACAGATCAGACAACATCGGATTGTCAGTAAGAACTGAGCGGATACCCCCCCCCCCCCAAATGGGGGGGGGGGTATCCAACGCATTCTTAATGAGGGTGTCATTTCATTTCAAAATGGAGACATTCGAGGCAAAACTGGCCGAGCTGGTTCGCACAAAAAGGAGGATTTAAATGTATATTTAATACAACACGGACAATTAATTCTATTTGTAACTA
Source organism: Zeus faber (assembly GCF_960531495.2). Taxonomy (NCBI): domain Eukaryota; kingdom Metazoa; phylum Chordata; class Actinopteri; order Zeiformes; family Zeidae; genus Zeus; species Zeus faber. Next base: position 28,591,619 of record NC_137195.1, read on the forward strand.
TAGAACCCAGAATCACGATTGTGGCGCTGCCCCTTGTGGCCGCCTGCGCGAGCACCTCGTATTAGGCACATTTTAGTATTTTTTATATTTTTAGAGCTTATTGCGCGTAATCACCAGATGTCCTGACATTTCACTGCATATATGTATGACCATATGTACAGTTTATGTATGTGACAAATAACCTCTTGAACTTGAACAATATAGTTTCCTCCTCTACATCGAGAACCTCCCGTTCTTTATGCACAGCCATGTTTGTTGTTCTTCTGGAAAAGCCTCCATCTACTTCTATTTCCTGCTCCACTGGGCATTTTTTTCCTCAACTGCTCCTTGTCCTTCTGGTGAGTACAACTACTTCCTGGCTAGGTTTTGTTTTTTTCTCAAAACACACTGTGCCCCAAAGACTCCTGTTCTCTGCTGTACCAGGCCATCAAACTCTGGAGAACATTGAGCTCAATAAGAAGTTTGTCATTGAGGTATGGGACTGCTCTCTAGTGATGAAATGATCTTTGCTGGACGCAATCTCTGTGAGGTAAGTACTGGAGGTAAGTTATGGTAAAGTTTCATTTAGGAGGATTTAGATGTACATTTAATACAACACAGACAATTAATTATATTATATAATTATAGAACCCAGAATCAGGATTGTGGCGCCGCCCCTTGCGGCCGCCTGCGCGAGCCCCGCGTGTCGATTACGCACATTTGAGTATTTTTCGAGCTTATAGAGTTTATTGTGCGTAATCACCGGGTGTCATGACATTTCACTGCACATATGTATGACCGTATGTGTATGTATGTGACAAATAATCTCTTGAACTTGATACAATAACAAGACCGCAGATTGTTCAGTTCTTATTGATAAGACAAAGTCTTATCGATGTAATTCTTATTAGCAATTAATCTGTAGTCAATCAATTGTTAACGTCCCTATACTACAGTGGCTTGTGGATTAAGACATTTCCAGACAGTATTGAATGCCAAGTAGCCTTACGCCTGGCATCGTTTTCCCTCTACCAGAGCCGCAAGGTGAAAGCGTTGGACAAAAAGATTGATTATATTTAACAGAGCTGGATTTCTGAACCATGGTGGCCTGGGTATCCAACCGAAGGGATCATGATGGATAGCAACGGGCTTACTGAGGATCTAGGCGCTGCAAAGCCGCCGCATACCGCCTTGCCGTGAGACTAAGGCGATGAGGTCAGGTACCCAGCCGAGCATCGCCAGTCCTCTTCCCTCCATGCTACTTAATGGCAGGAGGATTTGATTTTTCTCCCCCCTTTGGTTACGGTTCTGAAGCCACCCATCGCTCTGTGTGCAGTCACTCCCTGGCAGCAATGAACAGGGCAGAAAGAGATGAAGAAAGCATGCAATAGAGAGGGAGATTTCAAAATTAAGTAGATAGCTCACGTCCTTGCTGTGGTGAACTATATTCCAGCCGGCCGAGCCAAGGAATGAAACCTCCTAAGCCGATGCCTACATCACACAGAGAGACAGCCCCAAGACAGCCTGATATGAAGACACACTGCCAATGCCTATGATTTGGGTGGACAAAATAAAACACCTCTTTCTCACCCTCACTCTTATCCATATTGCAACCAGGCTCTGTACCAGACCCTGTAAAGGGCTACATATTGACTGGCCTATGGTGCTTGTCCACTGCGAAAAAAGCCAGCCGACAAAAAAACAAATTACCAGTGGCAACATCGACTCCAGCACAGCATGAAGCTGACCTTGGGGTCACACTCACAGCAAGGCCTTCCCACTACTACAACTGAGGGGCTGAGGGGCTGGGATGCTGGGGGTGGGGGTGGGGTCACACAGGACACAGATTGGGGCCGGGGCATTCCTGGCTGATGGGGTTGGGTTTGTCTGGGAAATGGCTGAACAAACAAGGCCAGAGTGGCTTCCCCTAACTGGCACCAGTGCTTTGTCTGGGCTAATCCACCCCAAAGAGCCACAGTCAAACACCCAGCGCCATACAGTCACCCGTAACAACACAGCACAGTCTGGGTGGGGTAGGGGGTATGAATTCAGCAGGCTGAGGCAGGGAGAGAGAGAGGGACACTGGTTTATCGATCAGATTTTTAGATGGGCAAACCATTTGGCCTGACTGGGTGGGTGCAAATTTTTAAAGGGATGATGATATTCTGTTATTGTCCTCAGGACAACCTGGGGACTGCATAGCGAAACAGCATCCACCAGGATAGCATATCTGAGCTTTAAAAGCACCCCCTTCTGCAATAGACCATTTCCACATTGAAATTGAGTAGGTGATTTTGGTGTCAAAGGTTCAAATTTTCAGGCTCTGACAAAAAGTGTAATTGGCAAAAAAAAAAGGCTTAAGATTGCACAAGCCGACATGTCCACTCACTGTGTGATAATTCACATTCATTCATTGTCTCTGGGACTGAGAAACTACAGCTTTGTCGACTAAGTATCCAAGTTACCCATCATCAATTCAAGTGAGGGTGGAGGAGAAGAAAAAAAACATTTCTAAACTTTTTTTTCAGTGGTTGACTCTACTTTTTGATATTGATATTGTGAGAATCTGCTATTTCACCCCTCTTTCCCATTTGGAGAAAGAAAATGTATGGGGAAAGCGGCATGTGAAATTGGCTGATGGTGGTCTGTAAAAAAAATACTAATATTTGAGAAAGAACACATTGTTGGCCTGAGCTACCAACAAACGCTGCAGCTCATACAGAATATTTCAAATTGCCAAAGCAGCAATACTCAACCCTGGTCCTCTAGGCATCAAGTATTACTCTTTTTCTATCCTGCTGGGAAGTTTATTGATTTCACCTGCCGTGCCAGGTCTGACTAAAATCCCAACTACACGATGAGAATGAGGAAACAGCATTAATTGTGGTACCGAGTATCGGAGAAAAAATGGCAATAAAATTAATCTATTTTGTAGCTGAACAGAATCATCAGACTCGTGGTGGAAACAATTTTAATTCCATGGTATCATGTTCTTGCTTTTAACAGCCTTTCACGATTTAGACCTGTGATTCTAGGCCTTTTCATATGACGGACCCTAAATTTGATTTCACTCTCTTGTCTCTGGGAAGCGAATCTGGGCAGATTTGTATTGTTAGATATGATTTAGTCCAAACTTCCCAACCTGTCTCGAAAGGGCGATAACAGTGAAACTATTATCAAAATAGTCAGTGCCTTACACTCTAACTTTAACTGTTGAAGTTAAGTTTTGCCAGTAATCATTTTGCTGGGGACCCTTTGGAACCTCTGGAAGGATCCCTGGGGGTCCCTGGGGGAACCATGTTGCCCAACATCCTCATCTCTGGTCTGTGAGATACTACATCAGAAAGTGTGATTGTGCTACTCACTTGTCATACTCTGCGTTGTCCTGGTCGCACCGGGCATCCCGGTGCTTCTGCCAGTCCTTGCCATGCTTGCAGGTGGTGAGGAGGACCACGTCTTCAGAGTTATGGACGTGGTATAAGGCGTTCCTAGTGTCCGATCCGATCCCGGTTAGGTACCTCTTCCCCTTAAAGACCAACATGTAGTTCCTGTACGGGGGGATGGAGTTGTGCTTCAAGTAGCCCCTCTCCCCACCCGTCCGCGGGTGGTCCTTGGAGAACAGGGGGATGGAGACGTCAAAATTGGGCCTGAAGTTCTCCGTGCTGATGCTTGCCTTGGCCAACATGGCGAGGCCGATGTCGAAGCCCAGGTCCTCCGTGTAGTCCGGCCACGTCCCGGAGTACAAGTTGAAGATGATGTGGTTCTTGCCCCCG
>NC_137195.1:28600370-28685370 GCF_960531495.2 Zeus faber
CCAGCAAGCCAGGCCACTAAACAGCAAAATAGAGATTAATTGCTACCTTCAGAGCAGGTTTTAAAAGTCATTAACACACCTGCGGTTAATAAAAAGTAATTTATCCTTGAACACTTTGGGCGAGGATTATGAATGAGTTCCGCATTCATTTTCCATGTGATTATACATTTGCACGCAAACATATAAACACTCGCTCACTCACTCCCTCACTCACTCACTCACTCACTTACTCACTCACTCACTCACTCACTCATGTACGTGCTCATTAATTTTTATGCAAGTATAGGGATAGGTATGTATGTACAGCCCTGGTATGTACAGCAGAGCGCTGCCTTTCACGTCCGCTCCTCATTGAGAGTGGTGGCACCTCATCTCATTTGAATTGCTGGAGTTGAAATGGACAAATCACGCCGAAGAGTACCGAGACGGGCAAATTGAAGGTTTGAAATGACATATAGAGGTGTCACTGTCAGGTCAGAAGGGCCTGCGAAGGCAGAACCTTCAAGGGAAGCCCGTTGATATAATCCTGACAGCATTTCCTCGGGCCGGACTGGCTGCCGCAGAAATATTTTTGGAGTTCCCACTCCAATAACCTCAAAATGTTGAAGTTGGATTACGGTACGGATATTCTGCCACCATTTGAATATCTCTGCCATCCAAATGAAACCTCATAAGTAAACACAATCAGCTATGTGTGTGTGTGTGTGTGTGTGTGTGTCTGCTTCATTCTCTGTTTCCCCACCCCAAAAAAGCATTTCCATAAGCCATTAAAGAAGCAATCTATTTCTCATTACTAATAACAAAAAACACTTTAGAGACACAGCCTTTGGTGAACAGCAATTAGCGTCTAAATATTTGGATCCAAACATATTTGCTCCCGCTTCTATTGGTGGGCTGTCCATTTTCGTGCAGTTGAAAAGTGGCTCTGATGCAGGGTTGCTGAAAATGCACGGCCATAAAAGAAATACAGGTACCTGCCTCGATTAGAGTAGAAAACGACACACACACACACACACACACACACACACACACACACACACACACACACACACACACACACACACACACACACACACACACACACAGACACACACACACACACACACACACACACACACACACAGGCAGCAGAATCCAGGGGGCAGGCCATACTGTCCTCTCTTGACAGAGGTACAATATTATCACCAAAGCCACAAAATTAGTTATTGAACAGTTTATCTACAGCTTTGCCAGAAACATTCCACAGGAAAGCGTTGTACTGGGAGATGGAGAATGGATGGAGATAAGAAATTTTTCAACTTAGGAGCACAGTGCTTCTTGAGAAAAAAGTAAGCATCAAGCACTGAGACACACACACATACACACACACACACACGGGTGATACCTGTGCAATATATGCAATATATAGTTATACTTAAATAATACTGTAATAACACTGTAGACGTTTAAATAATTTTGTAATAACATAGTAATAGCTTATACCTCTCACAGTTCATGAGCTCATTGTTATCAATCCCTGAAGTATTGTATTCATGTATGGTTCATCTGTACAGTTCATCCACCTATATTTCTATATTTTTTGATTTTACTGTTATTTTATCTTCCATAACCATACTAACAACTGTTCTGCCGCTTAGCCCCAGCTATAACCATTTTAACTAAAATTATCCAGCACACAGTGTCACTTTTTTGTGTATTGTGTATATTTTATATTTTCTATATTTGACTTTTTTGTGTGGGCCTTTTTTTCTTTTTTGAAAATGTTATTTTGAAGAATGAAGAAGAATGAAGAATGAAGAATTTTCACACAGCACACCACACTACAACACATGCACGCGCACACACACATGCACATGCTTTGGATGGTGGCCAGTGAAATGGATCCTCTGCTTTTGACCCATCCTGGCTTGTCCTTCCTCCGGGGGCACAGCCAGGAGCAGTGGGCAGCATTCATGGACACGCCCGGGGACCTGGTCATGAGTGTCCATCGCTGGTCAGACAATGATCTGTGCATGTTTTTGGGGGGGGTCCTGACTGACGTGAGGTGGAGGAAACCCCATGTGAGCACGGGGAGAACATGCAAACTCCACACAGAAAGGCTCCTATTTGGGAGATAAAAGAGCCTTTCTGTGTGGAGTTTGCATGTTCTCCCTGTTTTTATGTGCTTTTCACATTTTTTTACACTTCAACTTTTTCATGCAAACCCTCTGCCACAACAAATTTCTCGTATGTGAAAATGTATGAGAAGGGAAATGATTGTGATTCTCAAGCAGGGCACTTGCTATAAGCAATAAGCGATATGAAGTGGAGAAAAGCCAAGCTGCTCTTCTTCATCGTTGTCATTGTACGTCACACTAATTATGTTCTTTTTAATCTCCCTTTGCTTCAACAACTCTCCTAAATGGAAAGGGGTTGTGACTAAGAGGTGACAAGGAGGTAGGTAGGGAGAAAGAAAGTAAGGTAGGTAGGAGGGAGGGAAGGAAGGAAGGAAGGATGGTAGGTAGGTAAGTAGGAGGGATTTAAGGAAGGAAGGAAGGAAGGAGGGAAGGTAGCTAGGAAGTAGGTCGGTAGGTAGGAAGGAGGGAAGGAAGGAAAGAAGAAGGTAAAAAATATTGGTTATGTATAATAAACACTACATTAAACATAGAGTTTAAAATTTACGAAAAATAGAAAAATACACCTAAAATAAAACAGTGAACAGAATGGCGATGAGTGTGTGTAGCCCTGCACACATATATATCAGTGTTCGTGTGCGGGCTGGACCCCTATTGTTTTTGTTCAGGTGTTGTTTTTGTCCGGATTTTTATTCTCATTTTTCTCCTTGGCATTTTTCGGGCTAATGTGGTCTGGTGCACCTGAACTGCCAAACCTACGGACATGGTTCAGGTCTCGTTGGAACCAGGGCGTTACAGACATTTTGTGGTTCAAGTTTGATCCACATTGATCTACATTTGGAGCACAAATTTGTGAAAAACTGTTGCAAATTTTCCCGGAGGTAACAGAACATTGGCGTACAGTGATTAGTTTGTGGAGCAGGGCGCTTTGTGACATCATCATCCAATATGTTATATACAGTATGGGCAGATTGTTAAGATGCACAGAACAGAAGGGATTGGATGCAGATGATCCACTGTTGCGACCCCTAACGGGAGCCGCCGAAAGACGGAGAGAAGAGAAGAAGATAGTATGGGCAGATTGTGGCTCTGGGGGAATGTAGACTCTTTTGGTGTGTAGTGGTTGCTTTGCAAGGGTTCGTGCAGGGTCGAGGCAATACGCTGGGTCAAGATGATGCTGTGTTCTATGGAAACTCAGTAAATTGTAACTCATGTTAGTAGTGATGCTGCATTTCGCGGGAACTCAGAAAACTATAATTGGTCACAGAGAGTCGTCACCGCGTCATTGCAACACTACATCATCATTGCCCGACATGGCACATCAAAGCCAGATGCGTTGCCATTATAACATAAGATAACATAACATAACTATATTTGTTATTATTATTATTATTATTATTATTATTATTATTATAATAATAATAATAATAATTATTATTATTATTCTTTTAGTATTTGTGCAGATGTTAGAGGGTGTAACTTGCCCTAGAACCTTTCAATCATAGAGAGGAGATCGGGTTCAATTACACTCACAATAAACTTTATCTCTCTAGAAACCATTTATATGCTAATAGGTATGACAGTGGTAATGCCTCGCAATAGGACAAAAAACATCTGCTGCTTGTTCAAATCTGATACCAGAGCACCGCTTGTAATCACATTTTATACTATGTAGCCAAAAAGCACCTGTTACCTGTGGAAGTGCTGTTAAACTGCACATGGTGGGTTATGTAACAGTCCTTTTCCTTACACTTCCCCACTTGAGTGAAAGTTTTCTAAGCTGCTTGGTCATGCCACCTCTATTTGTGTCGGCCAACTTGAGATCTGGGAGGTTTGTCTTGGGAAGAGTAGAAGATTTAGGAAAACATCAACGTAATTTTCATGAAACCTTTTTTTTTCTATGCTTTTTTGTGTCTTAAGTCAATATTACAGTGTTTGTTACCATGCAATCTCCCATACCATACAATTAATGTCCCACAGAGCTATAAGCATTTCATTGCTTTGATTATTATTATTATTATTATTATTATTATTATTATTATTATTATTATACAATGAAAGAATTTGCAGACATACAGCATTATAAAACAGAAATCATAAAATTAAAAAAATGTTTAATTCAATATTCTCCCCCCATTATAAAAAAAATGTACGGGGGAGAGGGATTGGTTGATTCATGGGTATTAATAGGGGTTAGAATCTCAGAGGCGTCTTCTCTATGCAGGTCAGGGCAGGCTGCCATATGCCACAGAACCTGAGGGTGCAACCTCCCTGTAGAGTAATGTAACAAATTCCCTCTCATGTTAAATGATACAGAAGGTCTTTAACCCAGTGGCTAAAAGTTGGAAGTAATTTATGAGAATTTCATTATTTAAATACTTTGAGACGCAGTATAAAAATAAATAAATAATAATTTTAATTAAACCTTCATGGAATATCGATGTCATGCCACTTCCTGATAACGATGGACTAAAATGTGTTCCATTATTCAACGGGTAGAGTACAAGCCTTGGCGAGCGAGGCCTTCACGGAGAAGTTTGCCCCCTCGCAAACGATTGATTTGATCCCCACAAGCATTTGCACGTGTAGTTTGGAACGGAATGGCCTCGGGTGAGGCATGCGTACCAAAGTATCAAAGAAAACATTGCCTTGCGTCAGTTGAAATGAATTTAACATTGCAGAACATGTGTGGCATCCACGAACCGGCCGTATTTACATTTGAAACAGATCTGCGGAACGAGGCCAGTCATATCAATTCAAAACAAAGGGAGAGAAACTAAGGTGGGGGGGGGGGGGGGGGGGGCAGATAAAAAGAGAAGTGAGACAGAGAGAGACTCAAAAAGCCGATAATGATCAATCACCAAGAAAATGCGGAGGGACCCCGGTGGAAAATGAGCCATCTTTAATCACCTCACACAGTTCACGGCTGCGTGAACGCTCCCGCCATAAAAAAAGTTTTAATCGTGAGGCACACTGAATAGTCAACTAGCTTGTAATAAAGGGCATGCTGGGCCTAAAGGGAAATATTCACACACACACACACACACACACACACACACACACACAATGTGTGGCTGCTGTCAGTAGCGGAAAAAAAACTTTTACTTGATAAGTCAAAGTACAAATAAACACAAAATTACCGACATAAAAGTGAAAGTACTACACTGATCTTACTACTTAAGTAAAAGCATATAAATAGTTGCTCCTCAATGTACTTAAAGTATTAAAAGTAGAAGTACCTGTCGTATTTGGAGACAGGATGAAGCTCATGCATATCCTGATTACAATTCACAAAAAATGCTTACTTACGTACACATTACTCAGTTACTTATTTTCTTAACTAGATTAAAAAAAAATATATATATATATAATAAAATAAATAATAATATAATTACATTTAGATTTAATAGTATTTATATATTTACTGTAAATATATACAGTACATATATATACTGTATATCCTGATTTAAGTACAGTAACAAAGCACTTACAGTATCCTTTCTTACTTTCCACCACTGGCTGTGGTATAGCTCACCCACTCTATTTGCGCTCACAGGTGATACTCATTGAATGTGCTTTTTAATTGGCAAATCATGAGGTCAAACGGCCAATGAAATATCATTACAGCACTCAGGGTATGAGAGCCGAGATCCATCAATGCTCTTAGTGAGAAAGTAGCCGGAGGCCCCACTATGTCCATAGCCTGACTTGTTAAATCAATTGCAAAAATAGGAAGCAAGATTCAAGATTCAAGAGGTTTATTTGTCACATACTGTACATATACAAACAGAAACTAATGAAAATGTTAGACAGACAGACAGATAGATAGATAGATAGATAGATAGATAGATAGATAGATAGATAGATAGATAGATAGATAGATAGATAGATAGATAGATAGATAGATAGATAGATAACTAGATAGATAGATAGACAGACAGATAGGATAAACAGTGAACCAGAAAGATGAACTTAAGATAGAAATGGCGATGTACAATACACCCGACATTAAATGTGAGCCAGTTAACAAAATGTTGGCAATAAGCCTATTTAATGGAGGATGGAGGAGAAATTGAGTTAAACAGCCATACAGTCTGATGGTGGCAGGCAGAAGAGACCTCCTGTAGCGCTTCTTGGAACACCTTGTATTGTAATCACACACACACACACACACACACACACACACACACACACACACACACACACACACACGCACGCACACACATAATGACGATCCTCCACTAGAAAACTCAATTCTGCCCGGATGTAAAGCTCAATCCCTTTTTTTTCTGCTCACCGGAAAATTCCAATGAAGCCAATTCTATAAAAAAAAAAAAACAACAACAACAACAACAACAACATCATTAGGAGTCTACGGCGTTAATGGAGATGCGTGTAGGAGTGACAACTCATTAGTGAAAAGGACCCTGCGTGACCCCATGTGACAATGGCGTGATGGTCTTAAATCAAGTCTTAAATCCTGCCACTGCAGGGACACGGTGTCTGAGGAAATGGCGGGAATTACGAGAATCTCAATTGCTGGTGCCGTTTCTCCATCTCTCCTCGAGAAGAATACTGAAATAATGGCATTCTGGGGGCACAGTGAGGTCAGGAGCATATCATTTAATTGCTATTGGTCAGGGGCCTGCAACCTTTAGTACGGCAGAACAATTTTTGAGGTTTTTCTTTCAGAGAACCTTGCGTTTCAGAGAACCTTGGGAAACTGTAATACGTACAAAAAACAAATAAACTCGACCACGTGTATTGGTGCCTGTAGCTATATTCTTGTTGTATTTTGTCATAGCCAGGGATCCAATGGGGAGGAGTTAAAGAGCTGCATGCGGCTCCAGAGCCATGAACTGCAGACCACTCCTATAGGGGAATCCATCACGCAGCCACTGTTGTGTGACACACATGCTTAACAAAAAAAGGCTCAGAGCGGACCGGCAGCTGCATTCTGACAAGGTTAGAAAATATGCGTGTGGTGGTCATTTATAAGAAATCTATAGGAGCTACAGTATATAGGTATGTCAAAACAATATGCCTGGATGTCTTTTCATGATGACAGAGTGAAAAAGCCAGGACTCCCGGAGTGTAATGAATAAACATCTGCATTGATCACACTAGTGCAGTGCCCGTCAAAACATGCCTGTTCGTAAAAAATCGTGGAAACTCCCAATGAAAAACGCAACGGAAATACACTCTTCGTAATGGAAAAAACACACCCAAGTTTGCTTTTGGATAAACTCGCTGTTTGCTTGTTTATTCAAAGTTAATTAATATTACACGTGTCGTGTTGTGTGTCTGCACCACACATGCCTGTTCGAAATGGGCCGATTGCTTTTACGGGCCCCGACCCCCGCTGGCTCGCTGTTTATTGAAAGTTTATTAATATTGCATGTGTCACATGTGTCATATGTCCAAACTGCCCAAAATTCATGTTTGGGTCCCCAGCAATACACCCGCCAAGTGTGAAGTAGATCACCAAGTGTGCCGTTGAGATAATCAAACGACATATTAGGCCTGGTCAATGAAAGGATCTTGATAATTTTCACAATAAAATCTTCCACGATAACGATGATATATTTATGAGATTGATTTTTGATCCAGTTCGATAGTCTGCCTTCCTCTACCTACAAAGATACGAGATGAACAGCGAATTTTACAGCAGAGGAACAACCATGTGACACGAACAGCCAATCGTACATCAGGGCTTCCTTCGCTCTCTCCTCGGCCATGGCGTTTACAGCCGGGCAGCGGGGATGAGGCCCTCCGGAGCTGATACGGGGGGTCTTCCTGAAACACCAACTCACCCTCCTCCCAACCTGAGCCCGGTGCCGCCCCATACCCGCAAAGGGAGAGCAATTAAAGGACATAATTTTCAGTGACATCTGGTCTCACATGGTCAGAGAGCGGCCCTTGGTCCGCTCCAAACGTCCCCACATACGTATAATCACAGAGCACAGATTCTGCAACTTTTGGGACTTCTCAGACGACAATGACGATTATATTATATATTTAAATGTATAATATATATTTATGAATTGATTTATTATCAGTTATATTTTTTCATCTTTTTTGGTTTACATGTTTTTCATTTATATGTTTAACATAAAGCCATGAGAAAACACTTGAAACTGTAAATTGAGCATTATTATTATTACTTTTCAATATCTATCGTAATAACAATCGACATTGATAAAAAAAAACTTTTAGTGGTCACATATTTGGCAATATCGTCCAGCCCTAACAGATACATGTACGGAGATTCCTTCCTTTATAGTTAGATGTTGACCGTATTTGCAACCCCGTTGAGGGTCGATTCCCAGAGATACAGCAAATTATCACGGAAAATGTATTTCCAATAAAGCCTCCTTGGGACGCCCCGCGCAAGAGGCAGCGCCCAAAAGCACCAAGGATGACTATCAGGGTACAACTGTGTCAGTGTTTTAATTGTCAATGTAATTATGCGATCAGCAGTGTTGTGGCGCTTTAATTTGTGCCTGTGGCTTGAAATCAACCTGTGTGTCACCTCCATCCTAAAAGTCCTGAATGACTATTCCAGCCACGGACAGTTCGGCTCTATGGCACGTGAACTTGGAACATGGATCTCTGTCGCCATCTAGCCAATATTTGCTTCCCTTCTGACAATTAACGTAGGCTATACATTTACACACCTCGTGGATAAATGTGTTGTTGTTTTTTTAGTCTAGCAAATCATCTAATAATTATTTGTGTTATTTGTTTCCCTCCACTCAGCTCTTTAAAGGGCTCAGCTCACGTGATGGTGTCGTGGCAAAATCTGTAATAAAGGATCGTGAACAAATTCGTTGTTGTGTGTATATTTATTTTAGAGAAACAGAGTTGAGTCTTTGCAAAGAGAGGAGAGGGAGAGAGCGAATGGCAGGACGCAGCCTGTGGTCGAGCTCACCCGGCCCTGCTGGATGTAGGAAGAGCAGGCGTGTGTATGTGGTGTGATGTGTGAGGCACCTAAGGCACTTCGGGTGGAGTGTATCTATATGACGGGCTTGCCCTATCCATGTGATATTCTGCCCTGTCTAAGTGACTCCCTATCTGTGTGACGTACTGCCCATGCCTGTCGACGGCCTCGAGGTTATCGCCTCAGACTGTGGGCTTTTGTGTGTTCTTAAAGTGGGCCACAGGTGTTCCTTGTTTATGTGACCGGGGAATGGGGAGTCCTTGCTTGGAATGCACGCTGTTAAGATAGTGTTTGAATAACATGTTATTGTAGAAAGGGAAAAGTAGGATTTTGCCTCTACAATGGCTCCCATGCTGCTTTCCATTGCTGTCTTAACCCGGAAAGACCGGACCTCATACTTGGAAAGTGCATAGGAACAACTATTTAAATTGGAAATGACAGGGGCGGATCGGTCTGGGCCTGCCAGATCCTACATACGTTAACTGTGAAAAAGTTCCCCGTACACGGGTTTTTTAAATGCATAACCTCGTCTACTTTTGATCTGAGTGAGGTGCAGATGCTTGAGCAATTGACCAACTCACACAAAAAAACGTTTACAGCGGACGTCCATGTTTTCGCCGAACACAAGGGACCACAAGGGGCCACAAGGGGCCACAAGGGACCACAAGGGGCCCATTTAACTCGGTAGCGCGGACCTCCAACTTGGAATGGCCGACTTCCGAGTTTTACTCGAACGCAGCATTGTTCCGCGCTGCGACTGACCAAATCAAACCTTCCCCGTGACGAAGTCACGTGACCCATCACGCGGAAGTGAAAAGGAAACCACAAGGCAGCCGCTGTAAAGTGTGTTTAATTGTATTTTATTGTTGAAGCTAGCTATGTTGCTTTTTTTATCCGTTGTATAGTAAGATAGGCTTTTGGCGTACAACATTTGTAAAAAAAAAAAAAAAAAAAAAAAGAAACTGAAACATTTCGGAATATCCATCACCCCGATATTCGAGCGAACCAGACCGCAAAGCTTTCCCAACCAAAACGGTACCCGACCGGCCGCCGTTAAATAGGACGTGGAACCGGAGAGAACGGACACGCAGCGTCCAGTGACCGCGGGTCGCCGCCATGCTGGACTTCCTGGCGGAAAACAACCTGTGCGGGCAGGCCGTCCTTAGGATCGTGTCCCGGGGGAATGCCATCATCGCAGAGCTCCTACGGCTCTCCGAGTTCATCCCCACGGTCTTCAGGCTCAAGGACAAGAGCGACCAGCAGAAGTACGGCGACATCGTCTGCGACTTCAGCTATTTCAAGGTAGGAGAAGAAGCCGCCCGTCCGGGGCCGGGCTGCAGTTGTCTTGCAGTTCAAAGTTCAAGAGATTATTTGTCACATACATATACATACAGTCATACATATATGCAGTGAAATGTCATGACACCTGGTGATTACGAACAATAAGCTCTAAAAATTGGACTGTGCAAAATGGAAATACCGTAATAACAGTGAAAATAGTTTGCAATCCCCAAAGGCAATTTTTTAGAAACACCAGATTCAGGCTCAGGGTGACTCAGAGCTTTAGTTGATTAAATCAATTTAGTTGATTAGTTGATTACATCCTTGAGAGTAGAAACATCTCCCTACTCCCTATTTTCAGACAGAACAACAAAATGAATGACAAAATAAAGAATAGTATCAGCAGTAGTATTACAGTCGATTTTTTATCATCACAACAACATCCCGAATCATTTGTAAAAGGGAAATCCATAACCGTATCATAATGAATATCTGCCCTTAAATCCACTCCATGGATGCTTCTGTGACTTTGCCACACAAGCATCCATGTTTGATAAACACGAATATGTTTGTGTGGTTATTGTGCTTTTACCGCTAGTTATTACCACCGGTAACGTTGTTTGGACACGCTGCTTTTCTCCAGGGTGCGGAGTATTACGAGGGGAAGCTGGAAGGCAAGCCGGAGCTTCAGGACCTGGATGAAGAGTTCAGGGAAAACAACATTGAGATCCTGTCACGTTTCTATCTGGCCTTTGAAAGCGTCCACAAATACATTGTGGACCTAAATAGGTAAGATCGAAGGACGATGAGTGACGGTGACGCTCGATTTTAATTGAATCCGTTCACAAAGTAGATTTAAAGTTTGCCATATAAAAAAAAAAAAAGTGCCTCAGTCCTGGTCTGGATTTGTATTTGTGATCTACTTTTTCTTGTTCTGTCTAGGTATTTGGATGATCTGCACGAGGGTGTTTATATTCAACAGACCCTGGAGACTGTGCTTCTCAACGAGGATGGAAAACAACTGCTCGTATGTACATATACACACACACACACACACACACACACACCATCAGTTCTAATGGTTATAATAATCTGAAACAATAAAGGGTGATGGCACCGACAGCATGAGATGGAAGCAAAACTGATCAATTGCCACAAATTTGTCTCAATCAACCAATCCTGTTTTCACGTTCACAACTGTCTTATAATGTATGCGGTGAAAGACAGTGCATGCATAGAAGTGCTTTTAAGTTTATAGCAGTGTCTTTTGGAACATGTAACTGTTTACAGTTCATTGGTGTGCTATTTCTATATATAAAATAGTATATGAAAAAATGTGAAAGGAGGCTGAACCGATGTGTCTTTTGATAGATAGATAGATAGATAGATAGATAGATCGATACTTTATTGATCCCTGGGGGAAGCTACAGTGTCGGCAACCGCTTACAGCATATAAAGAAAAAAGGCAATGGAATAAAAATTTAAAAAAGGCAATATATATACAATAAAACCTAATGGTTGACTGTACACAATAAAATATGACAATATAAACCTAATGATAAACAACAAAATATAACCTTAACCCCCCCCCCCCCCCCCCCCCCGAAAAACAGTACAAAAAAGTCATTAAAAATAAACTGGGAAAATCTGATCATATACTGTATAATATATAATATACTACTATATAATAACTAATGAAAATATAGCTGCAGGCAACAATGCACAGGGTCCAGCTTATTCTTTCACTATTCGTTCAGTTTATTCTTACTTGTTCATTTGTTCGTACAGTTGTAAAATTCAGCTTAATAGATTACTTGTCTATATTGTAATGCAGATGTCATTTATGTAACTTTAACATTAATTTTCAATTTGAATTATTATGGAATAATTTGTCAAGATCACAAACACTTTCTGCCTTTTCATTACAGTTTGTTAAGTTTAGTTATAGGAAAATGTTTAAACAGGACATTTATTACAAAAAAGTATTTTATTTTCAATTTTAAACTATTGTCATTATTATAACTTACCTTGTTGCATTGAAGTACATCCAAAGTCTCTGTGACAGTAGATGTGTCTCTGTGTCTGTTTACGTCAATTATGACGTATTTACGTGAATTTACGATAGCAGTCTAATTCACGTAATTATATTGTAAAGTTCAGTTCAGTTTTTTGCATTACATTTTCAGCAAGTTCTGTTTCCATTAATTATGAAAACGTTCTGATATTTCTGTGGGTAATTACCATTGCACGGTCACCATTTTGCACCTGGCTGGATCTTTAACCTATCACTGAGTCGCAGATTTCAGTTTTTTCCAGGACATGCTGCCGACTTTTTAAGGATTTTTTTAAATTCATTTTTTCATTAATTCGGAAAAGTAATACGGCCCACAGATTTAAAATATCAATCTTAACAGATCTACTGACATCTACCAGGTAATAAACTATATAATTATACATGTAAATCGACAGTTTGGCAGTGTCTAAAGACTACAAATTGGCAGCGTCCATGCCCCACACTGGACACGGTCCGACTGGTCATTTTTCAATTGGAATCTGTACATTTATGGTACAGGTACTCCTCACTTAAGGACCTACCTGTTTAACGATCGTTCAGACTTACGGCCAGCTCTCTGACCAGTCTGTATTGTACACTGCATACAATACCGCAACGTGCTCACTGCTTCGGGGCATCTCAGTGTCAAGCATCTCATTGCGCATCACCCTTTATACACTATATACACTATATATACTATATATACTATATACACTGTATATACTATATATACTATACTGTATATGCTATATATACTATATATACTATATACACTATATATACTATATACACTGTATATACTATATATATTATACTGTATATGCTATATATACTATATGCACTATATATACTATATACACCTTATACATCTCATTTCATCACAGTTCTCAGTCTCGTTCACGTGGTCTGTCAGTATTCACTACACTAGCGTTCTCAATGGCCACGCCCCCTTACCTTGAAATAACATGGATCCTGGCTTATCGACCAATCGGCTTGGTCGATAAGCCAGGACCTGTGGTTTAGGAATGGAACTTGGTCAAGTGAGGAGTACCTGTAAATAATATGATTATGTCATAAAAAACGTCTTACTGTAAATCTCATCTCGTTCATTTTAGAACAAGACGTGTGATGTGTCAGTTAACCAAGCCCAACAAAATATTTCGGGTCAAATTTGTTTGGTTTTTTACTAATATCTGCACCGTATGTGGATCGATTTGGATGAGATTTAAACCACGAGACTTGTGACATAGCAGTTTAAACAACGTGGTCGTACCACGGTCGTAGTTTATGCCGAAGTATATATTCCAGATACTTCTAGCCAGGTTGGACATATTTTGGCGTCAGATGTACTGGCTGGTCTGTGTTAAAATCACTCTTAATTTTGTCGGTTTTTCGGTTTATCTGCTCCCTATGTTGATCGATTTGGATGAAAATTCAACCACGAGGTCTTGTGACAGCGCAGTTCCAAACAAGACGTAACCATGTTTCTTGTGTTATGTCGAAGTTGGTCTTCCAGATAGTTTAGTAGGCTTCAAAATTGTTTAAAAAAGAATTCTCGAGCAATAACAATAAGGAGCTGCCGAACAATGACAACAGGCTTACAGCCCTGTGGCTGGAACCCTAATAAAGATAACAGTGAACCAGAGACCACAATCTAAGATGAGGAAAAAAATTGGTAATGTACAATAAACCTAATGACAAAACATTCAATGTAAGCCTTAAAAAATGGATTAAAAAAATAAAATAAGATTAAACCTCAAAATGAACAGTAAGCATACACCGCTGTATCAACAAATTAGCATTTGGAAATTATGCAATAAAAATAAATAAATAAAAGTATCCATTTTTACATTAACATTAAATGGAGGTGTTTTCCTTTCCATCAAGTGTGAGGCCCTTTACCTGTACGGAGTCATGTTGCTCGTTATCGATCAGAAGATTGAAGGGGAGGTCCGAGAGAGGATGCTGGTGTCCTACTACAGATACAGGTGTGTAGCTGGCTTATGACAAAACACATTCAAGGGTTCTATCTATTGACTGAACATTGCACATCTGCTTGGCAACTCATTCAACGACAGCTAACATGGCCAGCAGTCATATGCATTTAAGTTTTTATTTTTATAATTTTATTATTTTTAAGAATGTTATCCTATTCACAGCTATATAGTAATTTGTCTTGAGAAAAAGTCTTCCTTATTTTCTTGTGCAGTGCGGCCCGTTCGTCGGCCGACTCCAACCTGGACGACATCTGCAAGCTGCTGCGTAGCACGGGCTACTCCAGCCAGGCGGTCTCCAAGCGACCGGCCAACTACCCGGAGAGCTACTTCCAGAGGGTCCCCATCAGCGACACATTCATCAGCATGGTCATTGGAAGGCTGCGCTCAGACGACATCTACAACCAGGTGAGGCGTGAATGTCAAAGTAAGTATTTTTTTGACTGAGGTTCAAGCTATCGAAGCAATCAAATGAATCCAGAAGATGCAAAATTGCTGATTTTTGTTGCACTCAGAACTCGTGGAAATGCCTCCAACCCTTTGTGTCCGTCCACCAGGTTTCGGCCTATCCTTTGCCAGAGCATCGTAGCACAGCTCTGGCCAACCAGGCAGCCATGCTCTATGTCTGCCTATTCTTCGCCCCCTCCATACTGCACACCCAGCAGGCCAAGATGAGAGAAATTGTGGACAAGTACTTCCCTGACAACTGGGTGAGACATTTGGGTCACTTCTAGTATTTATATATTATCCGGTTTGAGTCCCAACACTGCTCCTATATACCTGATCCAAATAAGACCCCATACACTCTTGGCCTATCATTAGATCCTGTGTGCAGGAGTAGAGTTGGAGTTAAAACTTTCATGACAAAGGGGTAGTCAGGCGTGAGTTTTTATTTTAACATTTTTTTTATGCGTGCCCACAGGTCATCAGCGTCTACATGGGGATCACGGTGAACCTGGTGGAGGCCTGGGAGCCGTATAAAGCCGGCAAGACTGCGCTCAACTACACTCTGGATTCGTCTAACATTAAAGAGCAGGTATTATTCACAGACAATCCACTCCTCCTCCGTAACTGGGTTGGATTTATTCATGTAATTTGCATTCATGTACTGCATAGTTGAGTGCAGCCTTAGAGGTCTAGGTCATACTCGACTTCTCTGAAAACCACAACCTTAAACCGCACTGGCATTTTGAACAGGAAATGTCCGTTGTGTTGTTTTTAAGGAAAAAAACCCAAAAGGAAATTATCATTATCTAATCTCCCCTAAGAAAGATGTGAACCAGATATTTAGAGTACACCAAAATGTTTGGCTTTTTCTATTAAATGAGTAAAGAACCCCTGTGTCCTGTACTGGCACTGATACCTGCATAGGTTCTGATCTGATCCCTGCATAGGGTCTGGTCTGATCGAAACCAGATACCATCATACCAACGCAGGGTTGAGTTGCCGATTCATATTTTATTGGTGACAGTGTTGTATCTTATTTAATCTAAACAAAGGAGTGAATAAAATGTAAATGGTGATATGTGTGACGTAACTTTGGACATCGAGGAGTCTCCCGTTCAAAGATAGAGGAGTTTCCATAAGTGTTGTCATTAAAATGAGCAGGCAAGCCTTCCAGCTCGGAAGCATCGGAGACTTTTGTCAATTGTTTTCCGTGGTAGAGCTGTAATCCAAAGCATTAGCAGTATTTGAGGGCTATGTCTCTGGACATGCACATAGAGAGTTCATGCTATTCTGCATTACTGTGCAGACACAGAGTGGAATTTCCCTTTAAAATCAAACATCATCATTCCATTTTTTTATAGGCTTGTCGTTATGGAGCTAGCATGGAGAGCCTGAAGCCGCAGGTTCAGCAGCTGCTGAAGGAAGGCTTCCTCAGAGAGGAGATCATTCTGGACAACATCCCCAAACTGCTTAACTGTCTGAGGGACTGCAACGTCGCCATCCGCTGGCTAATGCTGCACACTGCCGAATCAGGTGAGACCGTAAGGAGGGCGCAAACCATGTGGGCCTTAGGAAATGAGGTCTGTGACGTCACCTGTTGCAGGGCGCTTACCAGGTCTTTGAGGCACTTGAAGTGCTTGAATTTCGCTTGAATTTTCCAGAATTGCTTTTACGACATTGATTATGCCAGGGAAATGTAAATTTTATCCAGCATTGGTTGGAACTTTTAATAGTAGATGACAATGAGATTAATAATTTAGATATGCCGCATTGTCTGTTATTTATATAAATAATAGACAATGCGGCTATGACTATATTTTATTTTAATTAATAAAGATCACTTTTAAAATGGATTATATTTGTCTTGCGTGATGAAAGAATTGCGCTTAAAAAAAACTTGAAAGTTCTTGAATTTCATTTTGTAATGGCAGAATGAACTCTGCCTGTTGGTTTCTGAAAAGGTGATTTGAAGCCCAGAGTTTAGGTTTATGGCCGCTGGCATCCTGGCAGGAAACGGGGGCAGAACTTGCTTGGATATTGGTTGTAATCGCCACCAACAATAATAATGTTTAACCCCACCATCATGACATACCTAGAATAACGGCAGGACTAATTATCTGTTAAAGATACACTGTATTTCCTGAAATATAAACTGGAACTCAAATAAAACTATCCCTCTAATATATGCGGGGGTGTTGTCAACACAAACAAATAAAAGCCTGCCTGCATATATGTATGAACGTATGTATGTGACAAATAAACCTCTTGAATCTCGAATCTCAAATACAGACCAGAGACAAACAAATGGTGGTGTGGTTGGAATGGTTAAACTCCTGGTGCCTGTTATATAAAGTATACTGATATATCACAATTATTTTAAGTAAAATATAATTAGAGAGAAAATATCAAATTTTTCATTGTCTCTAAGTTTAATGATCGGGTTGAATCCCAGGTGTAGGTGCTATTCCAAGCCTCCTCCCCGGGTGCTCCGCTCCTCTTAGCCCGGACTGGATTAATATTATTAATACTATTCATATTATGTTATCTATCATCATTATGATTGTCCTTCTAACGGGCTTTTATCGCTGTTTCGCTGCTCGGTGGATACTTTCCAGCTGTTCCCAGGTCCGTCTAGACCACGGGTCGGCAACCCGCGGCTCCAGAGCCCAGGTGGCTGTTTCATCCCTCTGCCGTGGCTCCCTGTGGCTTTGAGAACATAGCGTGAATAAATAATGGCTATTTAATTTAAATACATTTTATTCTATTTAGTTATTTTTTTCAATGTAATAGTTATGATTCTGGAGATTTAGGTGATCTTGCAACATTGAAATAAAACGTTTTAATATTTTCTCGATCAAAATATGCGTCGCACCTTGTATGCGTCACCTGTTGCCGACAGGCTGGTGACTTATTTTGAGCTCTCGAACCCCGGTAACTAACCGTGGATACATGGAAAAAAAGAAAAGTTTCTGAGGAAAATAGAACGTTAAAGTTCGTTTCATGGAATGCGGAGTGGAATCAAGACCTATTTGAACATGAACAAGTACGCATTTGGGGTCCTGTCCATCTTTGATCAACATACTTGTGCGAGCAAGTGTTTTCCACCATGAACTTCATAAAAAGCAAAAATCGGTCACGACTCACTGATGACAGCTAACAGTCGTGTGGAACTCAAAGTTACATCAAACAGCATCGATATGGAGAAGCTCTGCAGTGAAGTTCAGGGGCAGAAATCGCATTAAGCAGGTGAGAGAAACGAGCTATTAGTTTTGCAAATATAGATGTTTATATGGGACCCTGACTGATGTAGTTGTGTTTCATATTCAGGTCGACGGTTGCGGCACGCGACTGAGGAAATAGTCGCGGATGATGGCAAACTGAAATAGACTTAAGTCGTGATAAAACATAAACTAACATTTTTTTGCCCCTTATAATTAAAGTGAATATTTATTTTTTATCAAATACACAAATAAGTGAAGGACCTGCATTTTGTATTCTATTTCAAAGAAAAATGATACATGCCAGTATTCTTTTTTTTAGAATTCAAAAGAATTGAGTGTTTTGCTGTGTCAAGCACAGCAAAAAATGACAGTCTATCAGTTTGTAGTTCTTTTATTTCATAAATGCAACAAACTACAGTTCTTATATACAGTACATAGCATAAGTGTAATAAAACTATACTGTATATCCGGTGTTATCTTCATTAAAGCAGTCAAATAGGTTTTGCGGCTACAGGTGGGTTTTATTTGGTGGGAATCACGCCCAAATGGCTCTTTTAATGCTGAAGGTTGCCGACCCCTGGTCTAAACGGTTCTTAGAAATGAACTAATTACCTTTACGCGTGGGTCTGCTCCAGACTTATTGATCAGATAGGATCTGATTGATTGATGAAAAGATTTGCATCAAAGTGCCCTTCGCCCAGGCGGAGGAGCGGGGTTCAGCCAGGGGGGTGCGCTAAGCCCCACCAGGCTCCTGCTCGGAACGGGAGGTGTCGATGGAGCTTTTCTATTATGAAATCTAAAATCGATATATTATCGATACTTGGCACCACTGTGTCGATATTGTATTACATACCCTATGGTTTTAATTTAAAAGGGACATCAGAAGTGTTGAGTTGGTAGCCTATTAACAGTATAATGCAGTTACAAACATTTAACAGGGAAAATGGGAGCAGATAAGAAAATAATTGGAGGCTAAATACCAAACAAACAGGGAATTAAAATAAGATAAACCTTTATTAACCCCCTGGGGGAAATTCAGGTGTCATAGCAGCAACAGTAATGAGAATGAAACACAGGGGTAGAGGTAAGAGTGAGAGTCCATAGCCAAACCAAGATAATAAGATTAAAAATATAAATAAAGATAGAATAAGCTAAAACCCTGGGCTGCTGGCCCTAACTTAGATATAAAAGCCTTCCTCTAATTTAAGCCTGCTTCCAATAAAGGCCTGGTACCCTCTGCAGTTGAGGTAAATAAAAGCCCAGCCACTATTTAAGAAACTACATCATCTCAGTATTTGCTATTGCTTATTAATTGGAACCGGGTCTATGCATATTTTAGGATTGAAATAATATAGTACATCATGCTTTGGACAACTTTTAGATGTTCATATATGATAACGAATACAATATTTAATAGTTTACCATTTAAAGGCAGTGAATACTGTTACAGTTAGTGCTTCCATCTGTCGTAGAAAAACAAATAATGCCTAGTGTAAACAACGATTGCTTGCCTTGTGATGTTTATTTAATCTCATCCAAGAAAAAACATCTCTGACGTTGAACTCCGGCTGAATCTTCATCATTTTGTGACCTCTCCACCTCTCTTCCTCAGCCAACTGGAGGGAAAAATTGCAATCCAGATTGCCTATCTGTTCTCACTTAATTTTCGATGTTGGCCTGGTGTTGCTTTTTCGAGAGACAGTCTGGTGACTGAAAACGGCACAGGGATCAGTCATTTTCCCGCTTGACCCTCCTGGTTCTCTTCCCTTTGCAGCCTATGACCCCAACAACAAACGGCTGCGTCAGATCAAAGACCAAGTGATCAATGACTCTAAGTACAACCCTAGGATGTTGTTCCAGCTGCTGTTGGACACGGCCCAATTTGAGTTCACGCTCAAAGAGGTAAGAACCGTTGTTGTTATTAAACAAAACATTGATACCAGCAAGTTGCCAATATTGAGTTTATTTTTTGGAAGCTTTGTGTCTCGTCAAGATCCAGACAGATAACTAAAAGGAAGTTCCATGTATTAAAAGCACCAACCATACTTCAGTCACACTGTGATTATTAGTCTTGACTTTGATTTAAGATGTTCTCTATCCAGGCCTTGTATATGAAAACAGTGATATACAGAGTCCATCTAGTTACTGATGACTAGCTAGGAATGACTCACAGTTGTTAGGAGGAAAGAACCCAAGGCAAATCTATTTGTATAGCACAGTATTTACTTTTTCCATCCTTTTTTTTCCTGCCACTTTTTCCAATGGAATAATCCCATGGCACACCCTTATCCCATTAACAAAAAAAAACAAAAAACCTCCACAAACGCATATAACTACCGATAGTTTTGGTCTAATAGTTCCCAAACATGAGTTTATTGTGATGAATACAGAGCTGGGATTCTGGCTGGAGCCGATGA
Source organism: Zeus faber (assembly GCF_960531495.2). NCBI lineage: Eukaryota > Metazoa > Chordata > Actinopteri > Zeiformes > Zeidae > Zeus > Zeus faber. The sequence continues at coordinate 28,620,838 of NC_137195.1, forward strand.
ATTACTATGTCCTTTCAATTTTGACCTTGCAACACGGGCTGATTTCCATTACGCGTTTCATACCTAAGGGAAATTGAAATTAAATTGTTTAACACAAAGTACACAAAGGAATTGTATAAAAGCATAGAAGAATAAAAGCATAGAAATCCATATCCAAACAATTCTATGGCGTTGTAGCCAACCGCGCATCTTTCGAAGTGTGCCTGTGTTGGTCGTCCTGCGATTCCTGGCATATGGCCAGGCGGTCCGTCATTAGCGAAAAGGGACACAAACATAATGTTCAAATTACACATCTCATTAGAGTAATGGGCCCTCGTCAATGCAACGTATGCCCCCCTCTCCAGATGTTCAAGCAGATGCTGTCGGAGAAGCAGCTCAAATGGGAAAGCTACAAGAGGGAGGGCTCCGAGAGGATGATGGAGCTGGCCGAAGTCTTCTCCGGGGTCAAACCTCTCACCAGGGTGGAGAGAAATGGTGCGTCGCCACACAGGTTCACAAATCCCCCACAGGATCTTTAGAAAAACAACGAAAATAAAAACCTGCTGCGTAACCTTCGTCTTTCTTCTTTCTCCGTAGAGAACCTGCAGGCCTGGTTCAGGGAAATCTCCAAGCAGATCGAGTCGCTGAACTATGAAGACTCGACGGCTGCGGGCAGGAAGACGGTGCAGCTGATCCAGGCGCTGGTTGAGGTGAGACACACGCGGACCTTATTTCCCTGGAACTCTTATCAGGGCCTTTCGGTCACTTTGGTAACTGAAGAAGATCCTGATATGCAGTTGGCATCGATTGCAGACAGATAGATAGATAGATAGATAGATAGATAGATAGATAGATAGATACTGTATTCATCCCTGGATGGAAATTGCAGTGTCAGCAGCAGCTCACATCAAAAAGTAGGCAAACATAATAAAGCAATGGAATAAAAAATCTAAAAAGGACAATGGCAATATATGGAAAAATGTGGAAATATACAATAAAATATGACAATATAGACTAAACCTAATGATGAGAAACAAAAATGAACTTAAAGTGATGTGACCCCCAAAAAAGTTTTTTTATTATAAAAATACCTACGCTTCTAAAAAACAGAAGAAGAAGAGAAGAAGAATCTTTATTTGTCACATGACACGCACCTACTACTGCATGCATGAATACACACACACACACACACACACACACACACACACACACACACACACACACACACACACACACACACACACACACACACACACACACACGCTTCGGATGGTGGCCGGTGAAATGGCTCCTGTGCATTTAACCCATCCTGGCATCCCTTCCTCCGGGGGGGCAGCCAGGAGCAGTGGGCAGCATTCGACGATGCGCCCGGGGACCTGGTTTCATATGTCCATCACTTGACACACAAAGTTCCTAAAATGACAGGGTGATTTAAATGTATAGTGAAGCGTCAAAACAAAAACTGACAAAGTTGTTTTTTGTAGTGCAAATGATTCAACAAATCCCGGAAAAACCATGATAAAATGCACAAGTTTGCGACCATGTTTTTTCTCTGTGTAACATATAAAGACTGTCTGCTGTATTGTGACTTTCCCGCTTTGGATTTTTAAGGTTGGGCTTTGAGCAGAAAAATAGCCAACGTATCCTTCATAATAACAGAATTAAGTGGAGACTGTTTGTTTATGTTTAGCTCAGAAAGGAGGAAAAAAAAAACAGCGTCAAATTCCTTGTATGTATGTGAACATACTTGGCTAATCTGATTCTGAGAAGGTGGCGTTATTAAAAAGCCTGAAGAAGAAAAAAAATCCAAGAAAGAAGCATGAATACAGTAACTGCTTGACAAAACCTCAACATGTGATTTACAGATACACGCTGATATAACTGAAGAGGGTCATTCTTTGATTTTTGTGTGGCCTCAGACAACACATGGACCTTGGTAGGAAGTTTTTTTTTTTTAATGCGTTTAAAAAAAAAAAAAAAAAAAAAAAGTCAGTCAACTTAGGCAGCTTCCACAAATTACATTGAACATCATATCATTCTTAACTTTCAGACCAAAAAACTCCCTATGTACCATCCTTGGGTACATAAATCACAGTATTTCACCAAGTCTCCTGCATGTAGGGGGTATACATTGTATTTTAGGTGAATTTAGATGGGGTACGTTTGTCCATGTGTCCAGGTCCAGGAGTTCCATCAGCTGGAGTCCAACCTGCAGGTGTGTCAGTTCCTGGCCGACACCAGGAAGTTCCTCCACCAGATGATCCGCACCATCAACATCAAGGAGGAAGTCCTCATCACCATGCAGATCGTGGGAGACCTCTCCTATGCCTGGCAGATCATCGACAGGTGCTGACCGGTCGCCTGAGTGGTCATAGACAATGCAATCAAGTTTAGATTTGAAACATCTCCGTGAATCTTGTAATTCACCAAATACATCTGTCCGTCCACATTAAATGGCACTTGTAATTTATACGCCTTGTAGATGATAGACAGCTGTCACTCAAACCGCCATTCAACACATTTATGTGGTTTATTTTGAGCAGTTCCTGTGGCTCTAATTTACATTAAGCACAGCCAGAGTTGTTTTGCTCCCAGTCTTCGTATTGGCATGCAGATAGCAGAAGATATGTCTATCGCATGGTCAGCCAAAGACAGAGGTGAAACAGTCTGCCCGGAATGCAGTGTCGCTTCATTATCTTGTTAGCGAACAAGAATACAAATGCATGGACCGATTTCACTTTTCAGTCCGACTTGGAAGATATATGCACTCACCGGCCACTTTATTAGGTATAACTTGCTAGTACCGGGTTGGACCCCCATTTGCCTAGATAGATTCGACAAGGTGTTGGAAACATTTCTCAGGGATTTTGGTCCATATCGACATGATAGCATCACGCAGTTGCTGCAGATTTGTCGGCGACACATCCATGATGCGAATCTCCCGTTCCACCACGTCCCAAAGGTGCTCTATTGGATTGAGATCTGGTGACTGTGGAGGCCATTGGAGTACAGTGAACTCATTGTCATGTTCAAGAAAGAAGTTTGAGATGATTTGAGCTTTGTGACATGGTACATTATCCTGCTGGAAGTAGCCATCAGAAGATGGATACACTGTGCTCATAAAGGGATGGACATGGTCAGCAACAATACTGCCATGCTCAATTGTTACTAAGGGGCCCAAAATGTGCCAAGAAAATATCCCCCATACCATTACACCACCCCCACCAGCCTGATCCTTGATAGAAGGCAGGATGGATCCCTGCTTTCATGTTGTTTACGCCAAATTCTGACCCGACCATCTGAATGTTGCAGCTGAAATCGAGACTCATCAGACCAGGCAACGTTTTTCCAATCTCCATTTTTGGTGAGCCTGTGCCAATTTTAGCCTCAGTTTCCTGTTCTTAGTTGACAGGAGTGGCACCTGGTGTGGTCTTCTGCTGCTGTAGCCCATCTGCTTCAAGGTTTGATGTGTTGTGCGTCCAGCGATGGTATTCTGCGTACCTTGGTTGTAACAAGTGGTTATTTGAGTTACTGTTGCCTTTTTATCGTCTCAAACCAGTCTGCCCATCCTCCTCTGACCTCTGACATCAACAAGGCATTTTCGTCCACACAACTGCTGCTCACTGGATATTTTCTCTTTTTCGGACCATTCTCTGGAAACCCTAGAGATGGTTGTGTGTGAAAATCCCATTAGGTCAGCAGTTTCTGAAATACTCAGATCAGCCCGTCTGGCACCAACAACCATGCCACGTTCAAAGTCACTTTCTTCCCCATTCTGATGCTCGGTTTGAACTTCAGCAAGTCATCCTCACCATGTCTACATGCCGAATGCAATGAGTTGCTGCCATGTGATTGGCTGATTAGCTATTTGTGTTAACAAGCAATTGAACAGGTGTACCTAATAAAGTGGTGTGTGTGTGTGTGTGTGTGTGTGTGTGTGTGTGTGTGTGTGTGTGTGTGTGTGTGTGTGTGTGTGTGTGTGTGTGTGTGTGTGTGTGTGTGTGTTTTTTTAGCTTTGCAGCAGTCCATCCTGAATCATATTCCATGGGCAACGTTAAGTTGTTTTGTTTACAGAATTATTTCCTTTAACTTTTTTTCCCCCTTCTGCAGTTTCACCTCCATTATGCAGGAGAGTATCCGAGTGAACCCTTCCATGGTCACCAAGCTGAGGGCGACTTTCCTAAAGGTTAGAGACAGTTTGCAGAATTGTTGTAAAGTGCGCTTCACATCAAATGCGTGTCTGCATCCGAGGGTGGGTTGTGCGTTTGAGTTTCTCAGGCATTATAATTAACGACAGTTTTTTCTCTCTGATTACCCCGTGAGCAGCTGGCGTCGGCGCTGGACCTCCCACTGCTGCGCATCAACCAGGCCAACAGCCCTGACCTGCTGAGCGTGTCGCAGTTCTACTCTGGGGAGCTGGTGGCTTATGTTCGAAAGGTACAAAAACCCATTTGGGGTCCATCTTGCACGTACCAGGTCAAATGTAATTATGTGGTGTTTTTTAAATCGCAGTAACAGCCTCAAAGGGCTCATCGGGCCCTCGTTCCAAGCTCAGTTTGAAAACCTTCCCTCTCCCATTATGGCTACTCTAACCACCACTAGACTCTAAATGAAGGAGACACAGCAGGCCCATAGATTTCCTGTTTGGCACATTGAAGCGACGTTAAACTGCCTGTCCTTACAGTTCCAATATTTATCTATGTACTTTAATTCTGGTAAGATTTTATTTTTTATGTAATTGAGCTGCTTTCAGTTTGGACAATCCAAAGCCAGTTTCTGCTTTGTTGGTAGCATGTCAATACTTGACGACTCATCTTCCAATCACTAATGATTGAATGAACTTCTAATAAATGTCTGAGCCATGAGAAATTAGTAAGCGAGTAAAGCAAGATGACAAATAGCTTCTCCTTCCCAAATTCTCCAGTATCCTTTAAATGCTCGTTTCCCAACCGCCCCTTTTTCCAGGTGCTGCAGATCATCCCAGAGAGCATGTTCACCTCCCTGGCCAAGATCATCAAGCTGCAGATCCACGACATCATGGAGGTGCCGACGCGGCTGGACAAGGACAAGCTGAAGGATTACTCCCAGTTGGGGGCACGCTATGAGGTAGAACACTTTTTGGTTATTTGGAGGGGAAAGATGCACTTTCCTTTTACACCAGTCGTTGCTCCAGGGGTGTTCATTGGGGGGGTGGGGGCTAAGTTAAAAGGAACAGAATCAATATTGTGAGCGCGGTCGGTACATCTACCCATCATTTTCTGTTTTTCCAGGTGGCCAAGCTTACCCACGCCATCTCCATTTTCACAGAGGGGATTCTGATGATGAAGACCACTCTTGTCGGGATCATCAAGGTAACCACTGCGATGATGGATGCGCCTTCAATCGAATGTGTTGACTATACAGTGATTAAAAATGTGTCTAATAATAAGATCACTTGAACTTATTATTAGAACTTGAACTTGAACTTGAAGATCAATAACTGTGAGAAAGTCATTCCTTGTTTGCTTAACTACTTATTTGGCTGATGGGTATTAGAGGTGGGACTTCTGGTTTCAGAAATGAAAAGCCCTCCCCAGTATTTTGAGTCAAGCATCTGGATTTTCGACCTTGAAGTCCCAAATAATGAGTGATGTCAGCTGGACTTTTTTTATTTTTTTTATTATCTGAACCCGGAATGACATCCTCCCTCCCATCAGGTGGATCCCAAGCAGCTGCTGGAGGACGGCATCAGGAAGGAGCTGGTCAGGAGAGTGGCCTATGCTTTGCACAAAGGACTCCTCTTCAACCCCAAAGCCAAGGTCAGAAGACATCTCCACATACTGTCCCAGACAACAACAGTAACACACTCGTATACAGTATTTTTTGTAACCTTTTTTCACAACTATTGCATTTAATGGACTTTTTTCACAGAGCTGTTTTACAGAAGAATAATATTGGGTATAGACAAAAAACTCAACATTATCCAAACTGGTGCACTGACCAAAATGGAACAGACCCAGTATTAATGTTATGATCTACACATGTGATTAGACTGCTATGAAGATGTCTGTGCATTTTGAAATGCTGACAGCGCATTATTTTTCCTGGTCGTCGAAGATCTGTGGGCCGATCTCGGTTTATGACAAAAAAAGTAAGAATTATTTCCCTATTAATGATTCTCACAATATTATCAGAATCAGTTTATTTCGCGAGTTTCCTTTACATATACAAGGAATTTGTCATGGTGAGGTTTGGCGCATTTCAATACAATTAACAAAAAATTAACAGACAATTGTATAAAAAAATAAAGCTTAACAGTCTGGGGAAAAATGGAGAATGAAAACAATAATACAATAAAATAGAAAAGAAAAAATTGTCAATGACATACAAATACCATACCATATACACCAAAAGAATTTAAACAGAAATAGTCATATATAAAAATGTAGTAAAATGCCATAATACACACAGGATAAATTATTGTTATGGGTATATAGGGTAATATAATAAATAAATATAAATGATAAAATGTTAATTATTATGTACTAACTAGCGTATCGTGTTTGATATGCCATAAACAGATCTTCTAAATAAGATGGAATATGGTAACTCCTTATTACTTGTTACTTTATTATTATGGCATAGTGAAGTTTGAAGACCTATAAGGGGGGAAAAAACCCATCCCAATATGTTCTGCTCTTTTAGCCCAGCGAATTGATGCCCAAGCTGAAGGAGATGGCGGCCACCATGGATGGCTTCTACCGGTCATTCGAGTACATCCAGGACTATGTCAGCATCTACGGCCTCAAGATCTGGCAGGAGGAGGTGTCGCGGATCATCAACTACAACGTGGAGCAGGAGTGCAACAGCTTCCTCCGAAGCAAGGTTCAGACCCGACATGGTGGCTTTTGATTTGGGATCAATATTACTTGTTGTACCTTGAACCCAGGGAGTGATTGTTTTGTTTTGTTTTTCTCCCAGATCCAGGACTGGCAGAGTGTGTACCAGTCCACACACATTCCCATTCCCAAGTTCCCCTCAATGGACGATTCCGCCACGTTCATCGGCCGTCTCTGCAGAGAGATCCTGCGAATCACCGATCCCAAGTGCGTGTTCTTGCCTGGTATTCTCGACTAAACATGACCAAACAGACAAACCTATATATACAATCTATCTCCTGTCCTGAAAACTTTGCAGGGTGACGTGCTACATTGATCAGATGAACACCTGGTATGACCTCAAGAGCCACCAGGAGGTGACCAACAACCGGCTGTTCTCTGAGATCCAGGATACCCTCGGCACCTTCGGCCTCAATGGCCTGGACCGTCTGCTCTGCTTCATGATCGTCAAGGAGCTTCAGGTGAACTGGACGTGCTCACACAGATGTTCAGTTGATTAGCAAGTGCGTTTGCGTGAGACCCATGTGGTGCGTCTCTGGTGCTTTTGTGAACAAGTGAACCCCTGCTCCCCACAGAACTTCCTGAGGATGATTCAGAAGACCATCCTCAGGGACAAAGGGGCGGTGGACGCTTTCAAGGCCATGCTGACGGTGGTCAACCCAGTCCAGGGCATTGTGGGTAAGGGCGGCTCCGGGGGAAAAGAGCAGTTCATGCCTGCATCTTAATGGATGACTAATTTCTCTCTGTACCCCTTCCTTAGCTAATGCCAGCAAGGTTTATGCCAGCACTGTGGCCAAAACACAGAAGATCTGGGGTCCATACCTGGAGGCCATCATGAAGGTTGTAGCCCACTTGTGTCCTTTCAATGAATAGCATTGCACGTAATGACATCGAAAGTGTGATTACATCTCTCTTTTATGAAACGCTGTGTGTACATACGTAAGCTACCTTAATAAATTGCAATTATCCAAGAATTTGGCATATGTAAAAGAGCTGCTTGCTCCACACTGTTAACACCCTCAATTGTCCATAAATAGACACTGATACACCTATGATTCATATTGATAGGCACATTACAGCTGAATAATTTAAGTTAACAGGGAAAACAAAGTGTCAAACCCCTTGTATTCCAACATTGCATTGACAAAATGGCCACTTCACATAGTCCGTGTAACTGCTTGATAACTAAAATTTTTGCCTTATGCCCACTCTTCTGTTTGTCTTGTTCCTTTCCTCCTTCGTAGGTTGGTCAGATGCAGATTCTCAGGCAGCAGATCGCTCACGAGCTGAACTACTCCTGCAAGTTTGACTCCAAACACCTTGCCGCTGCGCTGGAGAACCTCAACAAGTCAGTCCAAATCTGAGTTATGTTTTTGAGTAGATAATGCAATGTCTGTCCATTTTGGGGGCTAATGTAATCGTGCAATCTATCAAACCTTTTAAGCGGTATAACCTTCTTAATCTTTTTCATGATGCATTACAAGTTTTACATGGCTGCATTATGTTAATGCAGACTTCTTCGTGCACCCAAATTGGTTAACAAAAACGTGTTATCAGTATGCTGTCTTGTAGAGTCACTACACATAATGTACTCCTATGTAATAATGATAAGTCATACATCCAGACATGCATACATTAGCATTGACTATGGATTGGATGTTGATTCCAACCGTGAACCGATGTCTGGTCTGCTTAATTGTCTCTTCCACCGCGGACCTCATCAGGTCTCTGTTGGCGGACATCGAGGCCCACTACCAGGACCCGTCTCTGCCTTACCCCAAAGAGGACAACACCCTGCTGTATGAGATCACCGCCTACCTTGAGGCGGCCGGCATCCACAACCCGCTCAACAAGGTTCGGACGACAAGTTTTTTTTTATCTTCCCAGATTTTTATTTTTTCTGTAAGGAAGTTGGTAAAGTCTGACGTTTGGTTTACCCTTTCCGTTTCACAGATCTACATCACCACAAAGCGCCTCCCCTACTTCCCCATCATTAACTTCCTGTTTATTATTGCCCAGCTGCCTAAGCTGCAATACAGCAAAAACCAAGGCGAGTTGGGTTTCAACATGAATTCCTTGCATGCTTCATACTTTTTTCTGCGTTTCTGCTTTGCCTTGTTACACAGTTCTTCCAGTCCAGGTTATGGGTTATTGTTGTTTCTTGGGTGTGTGTGTGTTTATTTGCATGCGGTGCTGGTGCAATAATCATGAAAGAAATCACAACCAAAATCGCGATCGATGCATCAACAAATTAGGAGGGTTTCGATAAAATAAGTAATGATGAACTGTGTTCTATATTAATACTTAACACTAAGCGATACAAAGCAAAGAAAAGCGGTAAAAAAAACGTTTTGCCGGTGGCGTCCTTCCTGCTACCCGCATCCCAGCTTGCGCTGCGTTATTGTTTAACTGACTGCAAGTTAACTTGCAGTCAGTTAAACAATACCCTAACACGTCACTAGGGGCTGCCATAAACAATAATATATACAGTGCACCTACGAATTTGCCTCTAACAACAATAATAAGATAACAATATAGCTGCAGGCAGCAATACGCGGGTCCAGTTTAGTCATGTTAGATACATACTACAGGTTTCTGAGGTTCTGTGAAACACATCATATTGTACTCACATCACTGTTACTCTTGTGTCATTTAGTTTAAATAACCGTCAGGAACGGGGGGAATGGTAGCTCAGGAGGTAGAGCTGGTCGTCTAGTAATCTCAAGGTTGTGGGTACGATCCCAGGCTCCTCCTGCTAGCATACTGTAGTGTCCTTGAGCAAGGCACTTAACCCATAATCGCTCCTGATGGCTGCGTCCATCGGTGTTTGAATAATTGTAAGTCGCTTTGGATAAAAGCGTCTGCTAAATGACTAAATGTAAATGTAAGAACGGTGTGTGAACAATTATGATCCTTCCTGGCTCATGCAGTGCAGAGACAATAGAAAGGGAAGGTTCTTAGAACTTCCTGCAGTGCGAAAACGCCTTCTGTAACGGATTATAGTTTTCAGGGTTTTGTGAAACGCAGCACGAGTTACAGTTTTACGAGTTTCCATTAAACGCAGCGTCTGCTCAGGTTGTCTGCTCAGGTGGGCTGTCTACGCGGGCTGTCTGAACGCTATGCAGTCCACAAGGCGCAAGTGACTGGATGTGAATGACTTCTCAGAGGCTAAGCTTGGACTTGGACAAAGTGCCCCACTCCCAAAACTAATCAAATTTTACCAACGTTCGTCTTCTACCGGTAAAATTACTACTGATAGAAACAGCTTTCGACTAATTTGTACTCCAAATGTACATCAATATTGATAAAACTCTAACGACAAGACGTCAGAAACGTCCTAGTTATAACGAGACCTCAACCATGTCTCTGCTTACTGCAGTTGTCATGTTCAATATGTTAGTAGCCCGAAAAACGCCATGAACATTAAACAAATATATATCTGAGCAATAACAATACAAATGGGGAAAAAGAAAATGGCAATATGCAATATACAGTGAAGCGAAGTATTAACTCGAACATAGAAAAATATGGAATGTACAATAAAAAATAAACCTCACTGTAAACTTTAAGCAAGAACAACAATCTTCTTTTTCTTTGGGTTAGGGGTCACCGCAGCGGATCATTTGCCTCCAATACCTTCTGTTCTGTGCATCTTCCTCCCTTATACCAACCGCCTGCATGTCCTCCCTCACCACATCCATAAACCTTCTCTTTTGCCTTCCTCTTTTCCTCTTGCCTGGCAGCTCCATCCTCAGCATCCTTCTCCCAATGTAACTCTCATCTCTCCTACACACATGTCCAAACCATTTCAATCTGGCCTCTCTCACTTTTCCACCAAACTGTCCAACCTGAGCTGTCCCTCTAATGTACTCATTCTTAATCCTGTCCATCCTTGTCACTCCCAATGAAAATCTCAACATCCTCAACTCTGCCACCTCCAGTTCAGCCACCTGCCTTTTTGTCAGTGCCACCGCCTCTAAACCGTACAACATAGCTGGTCTCACTACCGTCCTGTAGACCTTCCCCTTCACTCTTGCTGGAACCCTTCTGTCACAGATCACTCCGGACACTGTTCTCCACCCACTCCACCCTGCCTGTACTCTCTTCTTCATCTCTCTCCCACACTCTCCGCTGCTTTGGATGGTCAACTCCAAGGACTTGAATTCATCCGCCTTCTCCACCTCCACTTCTAAATCACTAAGAAATAACAACAACAACAATATAAATTATAAATATAACTGGCTATTACAATAACACACTGATAGACAGTAAGTGTAAACCTAGAATTACCTAGAACAATATCATAAGCCTTTGAATCATCAAAGTAATTTATTGGTTCAATGCAATGGTCAATATAATGTTTATTTCATATGCTTTTAACATGTTTCCTACAGGGATAACGGATTATATCAAATCATATTGTGACAGACACTTAACCAAAATTAAACAAAAGTACTCCAGCATAGAAGGAACATGGTCCACAAGTGTAGGATGTTGAATAATAAAGTTTTTTCCCACAGGCATGACATGCAAGAAATCTACAGACCCCGTGGACTGGCCCCCATTGGTTCTCGGCCTCCTCACTCTTCTCAAGCAGTTCCACTCCAGATACACGGACCACTTCTTGGCTCTGATTGGTCAATTCATCCGCTCCATAATGGAGCAGTGCACCAGGTGAAAAACTTTACCTACAGTAAAGTTGATCCGGAACTTCTTGATCTCCATCAAGATAAGATTATCGTGTGTGTGTGTGTGTGTGTGTGTGTGTGTGTGCACACACACACACACGCCACTTTATTAGGTACACCTGTTCAATTGCTTATAAACACAAATAGCTAATCAGCCAATCACATGGCTGCAACTCATTGCACTTGCTGAAGTTCAACCCGAGCATCAGAATGGGGAAGAAAGGGGATTTAAGTGACTTTGAATGTGGCATGGTTGTTGGTGCCAGACAGTCTGGTCTGAGTATTTCAGAAACTGCTGACCTACTGGGAGTTTCACACACAACCATCTCTCGTGTTTACAGAGAATGGTCTGAAAAAGAGAAAATACCCAGTGAGCGGCAGTTGTGTGGACGAAATTGCCTTGTTAATGTCAGGAGAATGGGCAGACTGGTTTGAAACAATAGAAAGGCTCTCTCTCTCACTCACTCACACATTCAATTGTGTTGCAGCCAGAAGATCCCTGACATGCCTTCTGATGTGGTGGGAGCGCTGATGTTCCTGGAAGACTATGTCAAGTATACAAAACTGCCACGCAAGGTAGGACAACATTCAAACTGTCCCTGGATACTCCCAATTTAGTTTTTGTGGCTCAAACGGGTCCCAAAAGCAGGGTCCTATGGATGGTCATTTTGCTGTGTCTCAACATACATAGCTATTGGCTTTGCTGTCTTGTAAATCTCTTATTTTGTTTGCATTCCTCAAGGTGGCAGAAGCTCACGTGCCCAGTTTCATCTTTGATGAGTTTAGGACTATCCTCTGAAGATCTGGACCAAGCCTTTTTTTTTTTTTTTTTATCCCCACACAATGCTATTTTTCTCTAATTAATTTGTTATTGTACACGTTCATCAAGTTTAGCCAATGTCTGAATGCACTAATACTAGAATGTACAGCGATAAAACTAAGAAATATAGTAACTCGATGACTCTTTAATTACCCATTTCATATCGTGCCAACCATTGTCAACAATGTGCCATTACCCAATGAAAGTCTATTTAATAAAATGTAATTGTTTAAATTGTAGTTTTCTTTAATTAAAAAGAAACACACAGACCTAATATGATGTCGGTCCCCCTTGTGCCGCCAAGAGGTATAGGTCGTTTTTTTGTTTTTTTTTTAACCATGAGGGTAAAATACATACACAATTATTTTTAGGGGAGTTGTGTTGATGTTTTTGCTATTTTATTTATATATTTATATATATATATATAAATATATATATATATATATATATATATATATATAGTGACCCGGAAGTTGAAGCCGTCATTTTCCTGCGTCACCCTTTCCCGCGTTGTTTTCAACCAATCCCCTGCTTGTTTGGTCATACGCGCTCCTAGCCCGTAGCTAGCTAAACTTCAAAGATGCTACTCCTGATTTCGGCGGACGATGACAAATAAATAACACGTTGTCACAAAAGAAACTTTTTTTTTTTTTTTTTTCATTAATTCAAACACCCTATGATAGTTTTAATGCTATAATTATATCTTGACGGTACGGTCGTGTGTCTCCCAGAAACATTATCGCAAAGATGTCTCTGAGCGCGGTCCGTGCAGCTCTGTCCGACTTAAAAAACTGTCAGACGGACATCGGGACGGGGATGGACATTGTGACGGATATGGCCATGGACTTGGCGGAATCTCAAAGTGAGTCAAACCAGCTTTTAAACCATCCGTCTCCCGGGCGACCGTAAGTGGGGTCATGCGTTTCTACGATCGAACGGTTGTCAACCCGCTTCCTTCTGTTCCAGAGGCGCAGGGTGATCCTGGCATCAAAGCCATGGAGGACATCATCCTGGAGTGTGCCAAGCTGGACAGAGAGATCAACTGCTTCAGCCACATCGTAGAACGAGTCACGTCCGAGGTGAGAATCGTCCTGTTGGAGCTGCGCCTCTTCTCCTTTTTTAACCCCCCAGGCGCCGCAACTCTGCCTAAATGAATGTTTTTGGGTTTGTTTGGGGGTTTTTTACGACGTTTAACTGGATCAAAAGAAAAATAATCATAACCAGCTTCACAAGTGCTAGTTTGCAGGTTAATTTGATATTAATATTGTTGTTTTTTTAATTGAAAGAAGTTGCATTTCATATTCCTTTTTCCTAGTCTTATTATTTATAGTCGTACTTTCTTTGAGTCATCTTTCTCTGTTTTTCTTTTCTCTGTATAATGTAAATATTTTTTAAATGGTAGTTTCCACCCTTTCCAACCCAGTATTTCCCCACCTTGTTTATTTATTCATTATATATATATATATATATATAGAGAGAGAGAGAGAGAGAGAGAGATAGATACATTATTTACCCCATTGGGGTAAATTAGTTCTCTGCATTTGACCATTTCTCTCAGGCCGCACTTTTTACAATACAACTTTTCACAGGAGTACATCTTTGCAATTTTGATCTTCAAGATTCAAGATTCAAGATTCAAGATTTTTATTTGTCACATACATATACATACTTCCATACATATATGCAGTGAAATGTAATGCAACGCACCCGGTGATAGCACACAAGAAGTCCTAGGAAAAAGTACAAAAATAAAATAAAATAAAAAGTAGAAAATTCCTTTCTAATAGACCGACTAACTGACTCCTAAAAAGTGGAATACTTATAGAATAAGATAAAAAATATATAGAATAAAATACAATAAAAAATAAATTGAAATAAAATGGAATAGGTTGAAGGAATATGCCTATGTATATACAGATATGTGCATTTAAAGTGGCATGTGAATTAAAGTGGCATGTGAATGTGAATAGAGTGAGGTAGTGTTTGGGATAATACAGCACAGTATACAACAGTACGGCGCAGCAATACGGCATCACGAACAACCCTGAACAGTGACACAGTATGCGGTACAGTATGCTACATACAGTACAGTAGGTAGTGGAGCCTAGTGCATGGCTCAGTTAGGACCCCTGGTGAGGTCAGCGTTGACAGAGAGCTCTTGCAACCCTAGAGCTCATTTCCATTATTAATATTATTTTGTGAGTGGAATTTGAAGCATTTTCATGGCACAGCTGGCGAGCTCCCACAGTGGTTGAAAAATACCGTTCTAACCCATGAGGAAACCGTGTGTGTGTGTGCGTGTGTGCGCATACATACATGTACTCCTCACTTAACGGTCCAGTTCCGTTCCTACGACAAGGTCGTTAAGCAAATTGGTCGAGAAGCAAGGACCGGTTATATTTCACAGTAAGGGGGCGTGGCCATTCCCAACACAAGTGTATTCAATACTGACAGACTGCGGGAATGAGACTGAGAACGGTGACAAGATGAGTTGTATATAGTGTATATTGTATACAGTATATAGTGCATATATTATATAAAGGCTGATGCACGATGAGATGCTTGACACTGAGACGTCATGGTATTGGTATTGACTGGTCGGAGAGCTGGTCGTAAGTCCGAACAGTCGTTAAACATGTAGGTCCTTAAGAAGAGTACTTGTAAAATTGAAGTGGGTCTAATGTCCTACAGGTGGGCCGGGAACCTCCGGAGGCCATGTTCAGCCTGTCGGCCCGAGTGAAGGAGCAGTTTGCGGAGAAGATGGCCAGCCTCTCTGACACAGAGCTGGAGAACCACAACAAGGTGGTGGCCTTCAAGGACAGCGTCGCAAACACTCTCAACCAAGGTGAGGCTGAGGCAAATGCATGAGTACTAAGCAAAGGATTTGTGTGTATTACAGCTCCATTTTTTCAATTTTCAAGGATTTCATGCAAAACAAGTATATTCAATTTTCGATGTGATCACTATTAATTTAAATATATTCTAATCTTTAACTTATTGTCTATTATATTATACATACATATTGCAATGTACAGAATATAGTTTAATACTTTAAGGCAAGCTCCTACTGCTGGGCAGATTAGTAAAAATAGAATTAAAATCTAAATATGGCATTCAAAGAAATATATTAAATAAAATGTACATTATATTGTTTTAAATTATATTGTATCTATATATATTGCCTTTTTTTTTTTTTAATTATTATTATTTATTTTTATTTTTTAGACTACAAAGCCCAAGGTGGCAGAGGCATCTATCTCCAATCACTAAAAACTTAATTCTTTTCAGGATTTCACACACAGATGATTTGAGATCTTAATAATTATTTATTCGTCACTTGTACAGCAGTCAATACCCCCATGATATTTTCTGCCATCATTCATTAAGAGTAGAGCCATGAATTGAAATGTACTTATTTGAGATTTACAGGGACTGGATTAGCTCGGATTAGGTTGAGCAACCTTAGGTTAGGTATACAGTAGGTCATTTAGTTAGAAAGCATAGTGTTTGTACTTATCCCCAGTACCAATGGGGATAAGTCATGTACACTCACTGGTGGACATCGTACACACGCACACACACCATCACACCTGCTTCAAGTGCACCCCAGCATCCTCCTGGTTGCATTCCTCTCCTTTCCTCCCTCATTTGCTGCCATAATTATGACAGGAAGAGGCCACGTCACCAGCTGTAGTTCTAGTTTTCCTGGACCAAATTCACTGTTTTTCAATACATGTTGTCGTCCAATGTTCATGTTTTTGTGTAAATGTTGTTTGTTTCTATGTTTATTTATCTTACCGTGGTGATTCTCCCCCTTTTGGAGTCGTGATCAGTTGTTTATAGACCCAAACATGATTAATAGTTCTCCAAAGAGGGGGGTTGGTGGTGGTTCTCCATAACCAAAAACTGTGCTCTTGTCATCCTATACTGTAGGTCATCCACAGGACTGAGTTATTGCAGCAGTTCTTGATGATTTAAGAATTAATAAAGAGTTGCATTGCAGGTTGAGAACTTGAACTCCACTTGCAGACTAACTCTGTCCTAAATGCAATGGGATACAAATACACTCTGTTGTATGCCCAGCATGCTGACAGCACGAAAGAAAAAAAAAAAAAAATCATAGTGTTTGTATTATGAATAATAATAATGCATTTTATTTATGAAGTGCTTTTCTCTGAGCTCAAAGCACCGTACAATGAAGTTAAAGCACATCACGAGAACAATTAAGTACAGGTCAACCACAAAATCTAAAATGCTGATGATTTTTACAATACCTTGAAAAGTGCTAGGAAAAAAATAATTGAAAACCTGTGATATTCCCCTTGGTTTTCTTCAAACCGTAACGTATAATAATAATAATAAGGTTAATACACTTTTTCCAGAATAGCAAATTTTCTCTTGTAGCTGTATTTCTTCTCTGTCTAAACGAGGGATGCCACAAGTGAGGAATTTCTCCACAAGTTAATAAACTCATGACAACACTGGTGTTACCGTTAAAACCGGATATATTTACAATGAGGGGGAACGAGACGCATGGGGCGCGCAGGGTGTCCCCGTTATGCATGGGCGCTAGTTACGGATGGAGGGAGACAGGTCCCGATCTATACTCTAAGGTCTCCTATAGGCTTCTCTCTTCTCCTCCCGTGATAAGCAGACTGTGTTGCGACTGCCGTGTGCATAAGAAGCAGCCACTTTCACTTTTGTGGCAAGAGACTAAGTATTATTGATATTAGATATTATTGATAACACGCTTAGTATTTTACAAATAAGATTAACTCATCTCACAAATTAATAAATTGGGTTTTATTTATATACACACAGATGTGGACAAATTTGTTGATACCCTTACAGCTCATTGATACAAGGCTTCATTCCTCCTGAAAAGTGATGAAATTAAAAGCAATTTTCTCATGTATACTTGTATGCCTTTGGTATGTCATAGAGTAAAGCAAAGAAACTGTGAAAAGAGATCAATTGTTGCTAAAGAGATCAATTATATTCTAAAATGGGCTGGATAAAAATAATGGGACCCATAACCTAATATTTTGTTGCACAACCTTCAGATGCAATCACTGCAATCAAGCAATTTTTGTAGCTCTCAATGAGACTTGTGCACCTGTCAACAGGTAGTTTGCACCACTCTTCCTGAGCAAACTGCTCCAGCTGTCTCTGTTTGGAGGCTGCCTTCTCCAGACTCCATGTTTCAGCTCTTTCCATAGTTGTTCGATAGGATTCAGATCAGGACTCATAGAAGGCCACTTCAGAATAGTCCAATGTTTTGTTTTTATCCATTCTTGGCTGCTTTTAGCTGTGTGTTTTGGGTCATTATCCTGTTGGAGGACCCATGACCTGCGACTGAGACAGAGCTTTCTGACACTGGGCAGTACGTTACGCTCCAGAATGCCTTGATAGTCCTGAGATTTCATTGTGCCCTGCACAGATTCAAGGCGCCCCCCTTGCCAGACACAGCAAAGCAGCCCCAAAACATAAACAAGCCTCCTTCACGTTTCACAGTAGGTATGGTGTTCTTTAGTTTGAAAGCTTAATTTTTTTGCCTGTGAACACAGAGCTGATGTGACCTGCCAAAAAGCTCCAGTTTTCACTCATCTGTCCAAAGGACATTCTCCCGAAGAATTGTGGCTTGTCAATATGCATTTTAGCATATTCCAGTCTGGCTTTTTTGTTTTTCTTTCAAAAGTGGAGTCCTCCTGGGTCTTCTTCCATGGAGCCCACAGCCACTCAAAGAGCGACAGATGGTGCCATCAGACTCTGATGTACCTTGACCTTGGAGTTCAGCTTGTACCTCTTTGGAAGTTGTCCTTAGCTCTGTATCTACCATTCGCACTATCCTTTTTTTTCAATCTGGGGTAAATTTTCCTCTCGTGTCAAAGTCCAGGGAGGTTAGCTACAGTCCCATGGACCTCAAACTTCTTAATAATATTTGCAGCTGTAGTCACAGGACCATCAAGCTGCTTGGAGATGGTCTTATAGCCTTTACCTTTAACATGCTTGCCTATAATTCTCTTTCTGATCTCCTCAGACAACTCTCCTTTGCTTTCTATGGTCCATGTGCAGTGTGGTGCACACGATGATACCAAACAGCAGAGTGACTACTTTTCTCCATTTAAATAGGTTGAATAACTGATTATAAGATTGAAGACATGTGTGACACCAATTAAAGAAAACAGTTAGTTTGAGATATCACTATAATCCAATTATTTATAATCTTTTCTCAGGGGTACCAACAAAACCAAAGTTTATTAAACCAGTTTATTTACTTTACTCTATGACATACCAAAGGCATGCAGGTATACATGAGAAAATTGCTTTTAATTTCATCACTTTTCAGGAGGAATTGTGTGTGTGTGTGTGTGTGTGTGTGTGTGTGTGTGTGTGTGTGTGTGTGTGTGTGTGTGTGTGTGTGTGTGTGTGTGTGTGTGTGTGTGTGTGTGTGTGTGTGTGTGTGTGTGTGTGTGTGTGTGTGTGTGTGTGTGTGTGTGTGTGTGTTCAAATCAAGACTCAATAGTCTAGCAATGGCATTGCTGTCAGTGCTGGGAAACAAAGTTTAAATTGAAGGTCGAATCATGGATTTGGACAATTGTGATACCCCTTGTTTTATAGTATTTTATGTATTTGATACAATTTAATTCAAATTTAATCTTGAATGATATGTATAGATTTATTTTATTCCTATTTTATGATATAATCAGATATGATACTGATACTAGACATTTCCATATTCAGCTGCTGGGGGACGGAGATTAGCATTGTCTGATAACAGCTACATCCTTTTCCCTATACTCAACAATATTCCCTTTCAGTGGTTTCACATCTTTCTTTCTACGATAGTGTGTTCATGACTGCACTTGTGTCATGTGTTTTTAGCCAAGCCAGGCACAGTAGAGGATATGGAGGAGCTCGACGAGGACATTGCTGTGACGCAGAGCCAGGTCAACTTCAGCTGCCCACTCACACAGGTCAGTCCATGTTTGTAATTTCTTATTCAAATTGAACCTATTTACAGGCCTCTTACCAGGGCCTTGGAAGTACTTGGATTTTGTCCTCGGAAAGTGACATACTGGAATACCTTGAAAATAGCCCCCTTTTGTGCTAAGAGAGAGAGTTCCTTGAAGTCATGGAAAATAAAAAATAGTGCTTAAAAATGTAATTTTGTAATGCCAGAATGAAGCTTGTATTAAAGAGGTCCGAAGGCCTTGAAATGCTCTGTGTGTGCACTGCTTTGAGTGAAATAGGGAAAGAAATTTCTCCCCCGAGGAATAAATACCATCAAGGGCATTTTTTTTTTCCTGTTTGCGTTCGCACTGCACTGAAGAAGAAGATTCTTTAGTTGTCACACGGCACACACACCACAACACATGCACTCGGGCGGCAACGCCGACCAACACACATGCTTCAAATGGTGGCCGGTGAAATGGGTACTCTGCTTCTAACCCATCCTGGCTTGTCCTTCCTCCGGGGGGCAGCCAGGAGCATTACATTACATTACATTACATTACATTGCATTTAGCAGACGCTTTTATCCAAAGCGACGTACAATTATTCAAACACCGACGGACGCAGCCATCAGGAGCAATTAGGGGTTAAGTGTCTTGCTCAAGGACACTACAGCATGCTAGCAGGAGGACCCTGGGATCGAACCAGCGACCTTTAGATCACTAGACCACCAGCTCTACCGCCTGAGCTACCATCCCCTATAGGAGCTACCATCCCCCTAGGAGCAGTGGGCAGCCTGCAGTGACGTTCCTGGGGACCAATTACAACTGTCCATCGCTGGCCAGATGACCATGTTCTGCATGTTTTTGGTGCGGGGCCTTGCTGATGTTACACCCCCGCTGGCTGGGGTTGCCGGTTGGAGGGCCGAAGATGTTGAGGCTAGAGGACTCTGATGGCATTGAACATTTTCTAACCATTACCATTTTTGAGAGGTTGGCAGTAGTAGAACACAGTGAGTAAATATCCATATGTCATGTTCCAGTGCTAAAGGATGAAGGCAGGGTGAGTGGCAAGCTAACAGGATGGGTGTGGTAAAGCAAATGCAAGACTATAAAAATTTGTTTTCAGTCTTGATTTAAACATTTCAACAGAAGTAGCAGCTTTGATTTCCATAGGTACGGCATTCCAGAGTACTCGGGCCCAGAATTAGAATGCTCTGGAGCCTGGGGACTTCTTTTTAACTCTCAAAATCACAATGAAGCCAGCATGTTGTGAGCGTAAGGCTTGAGATGGTACATAAGGTATCACAAAATCAGTAAGATAGGAAGGTGCGAGGCTGTCTCGTATTTTATAAGTAGCAAAACCTTGAATATATATTATTTTATTAATATTATATATTAATAACTTTATAATCCTGGTTAAGAGTCTAGCCACACCGTTTTGTACTAACCAAAGGCTTTTAATACTCGACATGGGAAGGCCAGATAGCAACACATTACAGAAATCTAACCGGATGTTACAAATGAATAGACTCTGGTCTCCGCATCACTCATGGATAGGAAAGGCCGTATCTTAGCAATATTGGGAAGATAAAAAAATGCAGTTTTGGTAATGTTATTAATATGCAGTTGAAAGGACAGAGTGGAATGAAATATAACTCCTAATGTTTTTGCGGAGCTACTTTGGGTAATAGTACAGCTATCAAAGTTCAGAGTGGTATCCTTAAACTGTTACCTGTGCCCAACAGGACCAATAACCAGCATGTCTGTTTTCTTAGAGTTGAGAAGCAAGAAATTACAATCCACTGTTTAATTTCACCCTGACATGCCTCCAGGGTCTGACCATTGCATGGATTACCTAGTTCTCAGAGAATGTGTCGTTCGATGTCATCAACAAAGCAATTGAAGCAAATTCCATTTTTGCGTATGATATCTCCAAGAGGCAACATATAGATGCTAAACAGTAAAGGACTGAGTACTGATCCCTGTGGGACCCCACAACTAACGCTACAATACGCAGAGGTCACGTTGCCATGAATTACACAGTGTGTCCTCTCTGAAAGATACGATCTAAACCAGGAAAGTGCCAAACCTCTCATGCCAATACAAGACATGTGAGTTGCAGGTTGCATTATACTGAAACTTGGTGACAGTCCCATATTAGATTTTATTGGTGACCGTTCCATGTTCGTTTTTTTTTTGTTATTGGAACTTCGGGACAGTTTCATATTATATGTTTTGATTATATTATTTTTCCATGATGAAAAATTATAAACAGTGACAAAATCAGCAATTTCGCTATTGTGGTAACTGAAAATTACAGTGGTAGTCCGTATGTGCGGCTGTCTTATCACATGAGTGCAACTTTACAAGATGATGCATTTCAAGGGATACATCCCAATCAGACAAATTAATAATAAAGTTTGCCATATTACCTTGCATACAATGTGATTAGCTTTGTTACAAGATGGCTGCGGTGTCAATAACTGATGGAGTCATTTAGCTGCAGTCACTCCAACACCACGGAGACCCCTTGTTACACTATTGTTGTACTCAAAATATTTTCCCAAGGTTAGCAGGTCTGATGTTCCCAGAAAGCGTGAAGGCCGTCCATCCTCATCAAGTCAGGTCGCCCCCAGAACGAGGGCCAGTTATGTATAAAGGGGAGTCCCTGATCTCTGCAGAACTTAGCCAGCCATCAGTGAAGCAAGACTAATCTACTGAACCTTTCATCATCACTCATAGGCAAGGGACCAGAAACGATTACTTGATGCCGACTCATCTTTCTGGCGAGATCACAAGTTCTAGCTGTGTTACTCTTTGTGATCTCTGATTGCCTCATCCTCACACCATTAGACTCTACATGAATAACTATATCAGAATAGCTGGTGGCTGGTGTGCCTGTTTCTTGTGGCTATTCCTGTTGCTTGATAACAATCTAAGATTGGGGATGGTAGCTCAGGAGGTAGAGCTGGTCGTCTAGTAATCTAAAGGTCGCTGGTTCGATCCCAGGCTCCTCCTGCTAGCATGCTGTAGTGTCCTTGAGCAAGACACTTAACCCCTAATTGCTCCTGATGGCTGTGTCCGTCGGTGTTTGAATAATTGTAAGTCGCTTTGGATAAATGTAATGTAAAGATGGGTTTCAATGTCGCGTGCTCTGGCCCCAGGTAAACACACTACTGTGGCTGGCCTTCTAAGTCTGACGTGGTACCTATGATTAAGATGCGGGAGCCAGGAAGACTAGCTAAGGTAGGACTAACAAAAGGATGAAATCTGTTAGAAGCCTCAATAGGCTCTCCACGGCTGGCAGTCCGCTGAGGGCTAATGCTAGCCAGGCTAGTGGGCTGGCTATGATCCATGCTATCGGGGTGCCTGTCACGTCTAAAGTTATCAAATTACTCTGCTCAGAAGAGTCCCCACAGGAGCTATATACTCACCTCAATGCAGGTATTTCTGTAAATGGCCCCAGGTAAACACTACTGTGTCTGGCCTTCTAAGCCTGACGTGGCTGGTGATGGAGTCACCTATGACTAAGGTCACCTATGACTAAGGTAAATGGGTGCAGTAAGACACCTTTACCAAGGAGGAGGTGATGGAAAAGTTGATCCTGGAGCAGTATCTCAAAGTGCTCTTCCCGGAGGTGAAAGGTTGGGTCAAAGTGCACAATCCGGTGTCTACTGCAGAGGCTGTTGAACTGGTCAGTGCCTATGTGACTGCTCACAAGGGACCAGGGGCCTACCACTATGCAGGGCAACTCCAACCACATGGGGCTAAGTCTGAGGGGTTGGGTAAGGGTAGTGGTTCAGGGAATCTCCCTCCAGGCCAGCCCAGTTTCAAAAATCCCTCAGTTGTAGAATCTGCAAAAAGCAAAGCTCAGTCAGGCAACAAAGTTGATGTGTGTTACAACTGTGGTGAAGCAGGGCATACGTGTCCCTTTTTCCCTGTTAAAAACCTAAGACTACAAGCATATGTTATGTTCTAAAACTGATGGCTCCTCCTGAATCGTCAGTCACCAGTGGTCCAGGCAAAGTTTATCTCCAGGGAGATGTGTAATGCAGAAGAGACAGTCCCTGTTGCCTGTGTGCATGGGCATAGTTTGGATGTGCCTACTGCTGAGGTTTACATTCAAGCTCACAACCAACCTTATCTTATGAAGGTTGGAGTAGCTCCAGAGTACTTACTCCAGGAAACAATCAGTAGGTTGTGTGGGGTGGTCGTCAGGTCGAAGTCAAGGGAACCCATAGCACCAGTCTTTGTAGAGCCTTTTTTAGTCCCACAGTCTGTTATACTGGTCTCTGCACTGGCAGTCTGTGCTAGGTCAATTTTGGCCCTGTTAGACATGGTGAGTCAAAGTACAGAAACAGGTTCCACAGACAATCCAGGCATTGATTCTTTAAGCCACAGGCCTACTGATCACGCTCTATCTAGCACCATGGACACTTTGCAGCTCATGCCATTTTATGAGGAGCAGGTAGATGAGGTTCAGACAGTCTCTCAGGTGGAAAGGTTGGCGGTAGAAGGCAGTCCATTCTACCTCCCCCAGGAATTCAGCACGGTCATCATCACAGCGGTATAATCTGCCGCAAGCGGACACCGACACAGCACTATAAGACCTGTATGATGTGTTGTGCAGACTTCAAAACAAACATCCCGACACGGCTGTGGTGGTAACTGGGGACTTTAACAGGGCGAACCTTAAAAAAGTTCTACCTAATTTCCATCAACACGTCATATGTTCCACCAGTGGAGATAGAACTTTGCACCACAGCTTAACACCGTACACGAACAGATACAAGACCGTCTTGCTTCCTGCTTTTGGAAAGTTGGATCATACGGCCATCTCGCTACTTCCTGTTTACAAGCCGTGCATCGTGCGTGGACCGGTAGTGACAAGGGACGTAATGAGGTGGTCTGACCAATCAGAGGCCGCGCTTCAGGACACTGACTGACGTAGACTGGGACATGTTCCAATCAAGTTCCAGTGACGTCAGCGAGTTTACGGAAGTATCTACACGCTTTATAGCTATGTTAGCGGACAGCATCATTCCCACGGTGATAGTTCGGATATTTCCGAACCAGAAACCATGGGTTCGATAAATCAATCTGCGGCGCTCTGAATGCGAACGGCTGCTTACAACGAAGGTCTTTTATCCGGAAATATGGACAATTACAAAGCGGCGGCATACAAATTGTGGAGGGCTGTTAAGAATGCAAAACAAACACACAAATACAGGGACACAGTGTAGCAACAGATAGAATAACAAGACACCAGACCCTTGTGGCAAGTGCTGCAGACTATGACCAACTACGAGAGCAGCCCCTCCCCAGCCACGAGTGTGGACGCCTCCCTAGCCAACGAACTGAACTCCTTTTATGTGCAGTTTGAGGCTGGCAACAACACCGCAAGCGTGCAGTTTGAGGCTGGCCACAACACCGCAAGCTCGCCAGCTAATTGGAGTTACACCGCTGGGGATGAGCGCGCACTCTTTGTCTGAGCATGACCTCAGCTTTCAATACCATAGTCCCCACCAGACTCCACTGTGTGACTTCTTCACAGCCCCAGGTGGTTAGGGTGGGGAGACACATCTCGAGCACCCTCACCCTGAACACTGGATCCCCCCAGGCCTGCGTCCTCAGCCCCCTACTGTACTCCCTGTATGCACATGACTGTGTGGCCAGGTCCAGCTCCAACACCATCATCAAGTTTGCTGACGACATTGTTGTGGGGAGCCTGATCAACAACGACGATGATAAAGGCCTACCGCGAGGAGGTGGCTGACCTGTCACCCTGGTGCAGGGACGACAGCCTCCTCCTGTACGTCAGCAAAACTAAGGAGCTGATTGTGGACTTTAGGAGAGGATTATAAACGAGGACGCACGGGCAGTTGGTGATGAATGGGACTTCTGTCAACAGGGTGAGCAGCTTCAAGTGCCTGGGTGTCCACATCCCTGAGGACTTAACATGGACTATACACACAGACACCCTGGTGTGAAAAGCCAGGCAGTGTCTTTACCATCTCAGGCAGCCGAAGAAATTCAGGGTCTCGATGAGGATCCTCAAGTCCTTCTACTCTGGAGCAGTGGAGAGCATCCTGAAAGGCAGCATCACTGCCTGGTTTGGGAACTGTACTGCTCAGGACAGGTGGGCCCTGCAGAGGGTAGTGGGTTCAGCCAAACGTACCATTGGAACTACCCTCCCCTCCCTGCAGGACTTATACACCAGGAGGTGTAGTGGCAGAGCCCACAGGATGATAAAGGATCCTCACCACCTCAACAACGGACAGTTTCAGCTTTTGCGGTCAGGCAAGCACCTCCGCAGTCACACAGCAAAGACGGAGAGACTGAGACTGAGTTTTTTCCTGCAAGCCATAAGGATTGTCAATGCTGAACTCACTAGGGGTCCTCACTGAGACACTCACATAGGCCCCACTTACCTTACTTTACTGTACTACTGTACTAGATACTGTATCACTGCACTGGGTAACTGCATAATGTGCTTTATTGCTGTTTTGTTCAGTGTTACTGTTTTGCTGTGTCATACTGTTGTAGACTGTACTGTATACCTCCACACACACTACCTCACTTTATTCACATGCCACTTTACTGGACATATCTGTATATACAAATAGCCTATCCCATATACATCAGTCTATTCCCATATTTCGACTGTATTTTGTACCCCCACTCTGTATTAGCTTTTTGAGTATTGTTTTATTCTGTATTATTCTATTTAATAACTGCACTGGGTTTTAGGAATCAGTTAGTTCAGTTAGTTAGGTAGTATTTAGGTTAGCTATTGTGTTCAGTTTAGAACTTATTGTGCATAATCTCCTATACTTTTGAAGTCTATGAAATGTTTGGGATTAAAAGAGTTGGAACCACCCATTACCACCCTCTGATTGGTGGAAGGTAGAAAATTTTAATAAAACTCTCAATGGTATGCGGAAGGAGTTTGTCTCAAGTGGCTGCCTTTCTTGCTGTTTGCATATAATGAAGTACCCCAGGGCTCAACTGGTTTTCACCTCATGAGCTGCTTTGTGAGATGTGGGAGGAGTCTGACTAGCCAAAAAGTATGTACATAGTCCTTTGTCCTGAAGATGCGTGAGCAGCTCATGAAGACTACAGCTGTGGCTCGTGAGAACCTGTTGAAGTCACAGTCCAAACAAAGAGAATGGTATGACAGGAAGCAAAGCTTTGAGCTTGGTGAGCAAGTCTTGCTACATTTGCCAACCTCTGAAAACAAATTGCTGGCAAAATGGCAGTGCCCTTACCAGGTCAAGCAGAGGATGGATGAGGTGATCTCCCAAAGTTGCATACTAGAGCAGAGAGCAGCAATTCCTTGAAGGACAAAGAGGAGTCAGTGAAACAATATCTACCCATTTGTCGAGAAGAGGACAATCGACTCGATCCATCCTGCCTTAAGTTGGAAAAGTGGATGCCATCATCTCAGCTGAGCCCAAAACAAAAACACCTCATATAACCCTAACCCTAACCACCCCAAGTCATTTTTGGGCCTAGTGGGTTGGTATAGGCGGTTCATTCCCAGCTTCTCTACTCTCTCAGTGCCTCCTACAAACTTGACAAGGAAGAACCAGCCCAACAAGGCTGAGTGGACAGGGGAGTGTGTGTGGGAGGGTCTTTTTGGCGCCTGAAAAGTGTGCTGTGCAATCAGCCACTGCTGAAGAGCCCTGACTTCCAGCAGACATTTACTGCTCAAACTGATGAATCTGACCTAGGCATCGAAGCTGCCCTGCAGCTGGGGGAACCGAAAGTCTCCAGCCTGTGTTGTGCATCAGTAGTAAGCTCAACAAACACAAAGTCAGGTATTCTGTGGTGGAGAAAGAATGCCTTGACTCTTCGCTATTACCTGCTGGGAAGGAAGTTCATCCTTGAGAACGATCACCGGGCGTTGTCTTGGCTGAAGAATGACTATTCCAAGTGTGATGGAGTACAGGGGGTGGGGGATTTAGCAATTCTGAGAGAATAGGCTTTTAAAGTACCCCAAATCCATGTGTAGTGGTAATATTTACAGTATATGGCAAGATAGTAAAATAAGCTCTCCTTATATGCAGTATTATTTAGCCATGGAAGTAAGGTCTGCATTTATTGATTGTATAATGACGATGGTTTGTCTCTGTAGGAGGAACTTCCAGTTCAAAAGCCCGGGATAGAAGCTCTTCTCCAGGCAGAGCTGCAGGAATCCTGCTGGAAGCAGCAAGTGCTAGGGCCAAATAGCCCAGGGCCTAGTTTGATATTTTCTTTGTTTTGGAAAATCAAGTTCCACTATGTTGTTTTGAGAAGCCTAGTGTTTTTTGTATATTTTTTATTATTATTATTATTTGGTTGTTTTGTTTTCTTTATGGTGAAAGAAAAATAAAACCAACACCGGGTGATTGACAACTGCCTCCGTGACTTCTTCTCCCACCACTTGGCCTAATCATTACAGATAGAAATTGTGGAGTTGTGACGTGAATTAATGATGTGTGTATTTCAGATAGAGATGGTGAATCCCATGAGGAACAAGGTCTGTAACCATTACTATGACGAAGAAGCCATCCTGGGCCTGATCCAAACCCGACACAAGCAGAAAAAGAAATGCCGGTAAAAGGAAAATCAAACGCACGCAGGAAATATCAATACAAAAAAAGTTATGACATGACGACAACAAACTTTAACTGAAGAAACAGGTGTTAGAAGTAATACACCCCCCCCTTTCTTAAGCTAACATTACCTGGCCATTAAGCTTGTTTAAACTACTTATCACAGGATGTCCTTACTGAATTTTGCCCTAGGAATAGATAGCATGTTATCTTATAATACTGTTAATAATAGGACAAAAATGTCTCCTGGTACTTCAGTTTTCCTTTTGTTTAGCTCGGAAATACACAGAACCACATTTATATGCACGTAACTCAGTTTGAGAAGCTCTGGCTTCCAGCAGCCAAAAATGGAAAATTAAAAAAAAAAAAAAAAAAAAAGTGCACCATCAGTCATCAGGTGAACCAGATCTCTCAACAACATTTACACCTGCCCACCTCTCAACAACATTTACACCTGCCCACCTCTCAACAACATTTACACCTGCCCACCTCTCAACGACATTTTCCTACCCCCCCCCGCAGCTGTCCCGTGGTGGGCTGCGGGAACACCGACGTGAAGCAGTCAGACCTGATCCTGGATCAGATGCTGAGGAGGAGGATCCGGAACCAGAAAAGAGACGGCAACAGGATGTGACACCTTTATTGTTCAAAACCATAGGGATGTTCCCACCATGTTTCATCGTTATCTTGTTTTGTTGAATTATTTTTGAGTCTTTGAGTTTCATCACAAATGAAACAACAATTTAATGAGTGTGTAATATTTTGAATTTACAGTAAATGCCAACATTTGGCATTACATTTAAATGCTAATTATACACTCTGCAACTTTTTTCAGTAGTGTTTTTTTTTTTTTTTTTTTACTTTGAATTTGTATGAATGGAAATAAACAAAGCTAATTTCTTTAAAATTGTGCGACCAACATGTAATACAGCAAAATGTTTATTTCTGAATAATGTGCTCTCTATTATTCTGCAGTGTAGTTGTAGAACCACTAGGGGGCAGCCTCTGTGAATGAACCTGGAATGGACTTGAATGATCGATTCAGCTGTGAATGACACCTCCACCCTTCTTTCCTTTACTATCCTACAATGTCTGTCTATATTCAAGGTCTCATTGGACCATTCCAAATTATTGGATAGAGGTTGGCCTTCAAAATAAATTAATTAAATAAAAAAAATGTTTTTTTACATGGATGCCAGTTGTAATATTGTGCTTCATTATAACTGTTGTCCAAGGCTAAGTTTCAGTATAACAGTATATATTTTTAATAATAAATGGTCCTAGACACCCCCCACTCAAGATGATCTAAAAAAAAAATAATTATATAGACTCATATAGGTTAACACTTTTTTATAGGTTTCTTAAGACTTTACATGCAAACACATAACATGCAAATTAAGATCACAATATACACTCACCTAGCACATTATTCAGAACACTATAGTTATGCTGGGTACTGTAGGGCCTCCCGTTGCTCTCAAAACAGCCTCAATTATTCTTGCCATGGATGCCACAAAATGTTGGAAACATTCCTTTGAGATTCTGGTCCATGTTGACATGATTGCGTCATGCAATT
Organism: Zeus faber; assembly: GCF_960531495.2. Classification (NCBI taxonomy): domain Eukaryota; kingdom Metazoa; phylum Chordata; class Actinopteri; order Zeiformes; family Zeidae; genus Zeus; species Zeus faber. Next base: position 28,650,332 of record NC_137195.1, read on the forward strand.
CCTGCAGATTTGTCAGATGCACATTTATGCTGCACATCTCCCACTCTTTCATAACCCAAAGGTGTTATATAGGTTTTTAATATCCAGTGACTGGGAGGGCCACTGAAGAACATTCAACTCATTATCATGCTCATGAAACCAGTTTGAGACGACTTTTGTTTTGTGACATGGTGCATTATCATGCTGGAAGTAGCCGTTAGAAGATGGGTTAATTGTGCCCATGAAGGGATGCACCTGGTCAGCAACAATTCTCAAATAGGCTGTGGAATTTAAGCTATGACTGATTGGTATTGGTATTGGTAGAAAGCAATTCCCCACACCATTACACCCCCGCCACCAGCATGAACTGTTGACACAAGGCAGGTTGGGTCCATGGATTCATGTTATTGGCGCCAAATTCTGGCCCTACCATCTGTGTGCCTCAGTAGAAATTAGACATTTTTTATTTGTTTATATATATATATATATATATATATTTCAAGCATTAGAAAAACAAACCATCATTATTGCACTCAAGTGATTAAATACCCCACTCACTCCTTGTGAAGGTTCTTTGTTCGACAAAAAGGAACAAACAAAAGCGTGTTAAGAAAAAACTAGGTGAAGCTAATCTTTTAATGACCTTACACCGGGCTTTATTTTTGTCTTTAAATTCTTAAATGCTAGTTATTGTCGACTTGCCTCCCCAGAGCGTCACGCAGCATTAAGAGCGTGTTGGCCTTCAGTGACATTTAGTAACGCTGAGTCACGCATTTTCCCGATTTCGGGTCACTCTGAACTGGGTTTCTGCCATTGACCAAAACCAAATCATGCTTTGTTCCCAATGTGGTTAAGTCATAGTAGATTGCATCTGCCCCTCCCCGCTTCCTTCCTGTATTCCTACGTACCTTCTTCCTTTCCTGCATTCATACCTACATTCCTGCAGTTCTACCTACTGTACCTACCTACCTACCAATTCAGACCAACCCATTCAATTTGGGCCCCCATCTTAGTTTGCGTCAACGCTATCTTAAACATTTCAACCTTGCCACTTCCATGGTGAACTCCAGCTACAGCTTCTCGCAAAAGGGAGCACCAAAGTAAACTTTTAGTATCTCACAATGATGTTGTATCTGAAAATAAGGAATTTTTCATATCTCAGAATTCATGATCGATCCCATGCCACCAAATATCTGCAGCAATTTTCCTCTTGATGTAACTTGGCGTGTTTGCAAAAGTCTGGTTGTTCTTCCACCCCACGAGCTCAACAAAGTCAACGTGGGTACTTTTTCTTTCTACCTCCTCCATCAACCTCCCTTTTGCGCTCCCTCCTTCACTTTCCTCCCTCGCTTCTGTAATCAGCCGTTAGAGGAATGCAGTTGCAAATAGCGAGGCCGGGTTAGTGTCTTCTGAACATGGTCCAAGGACTCGAGGAGGGCTTGTTCTGTCCAAGCTAGTTGTTCTGTCTTGGGGGTGGAAAGAAAATAAACATCCAAAAGCAAAGTTTCTTATCACTGATAAAGCTCCCACCACAAGCAAAACATGTCAGTGAGTCAATGAATCAAGCTAGACTGACCCATCTGTTATTTGGTGCTTCCATACTGTTGTATACATATTGTTTATTTATTTGTTTATTTTATATATTTAGATAGTTTTTTTTTGTAATAGTATTTAATTATCAAGCTATATATATATATACTGTATGTATGTATGTATATATATATATATATATATATATTAACACCTATTTGCATCCTCGCTGCACCCTGTCATAATCTTTCATGTATTTTCTTCATCTTTCTTCATCCTCCTTTAATTCTTTATCTGATGCATAGAGCACATTTTGTACATTCTGCATATTTTTGTATTTCTTGTTTCTTTTAGACTGTTGAGCCTCCTTTTTGTATGCTACTGTACTGTTTGTATATATATATATATACACTACTCATAAAAAGTTAGGGATATTTGGCTCTCAGGTGAAATATATGGAAAATGTAAAAAGTTCACGCTACAGTGATATTACATCATGAATGTAGGGCATTTAAGTAGAAGCATGCAATGGTGATTTCCTCATCTCAAACAATTTATTGAAACAAAAGCCAATAACAGTGGTGGGTTTACCACAACAAAAAATATCAATGTCTCAATAACTTGTCATGTGCCCTTGAGCATCAATTACAGCTTGACAACGACGTCTCATGCTGTTCACAAGTCGACTTATTGTCTGCTGAGGCCTGGCACCCCACTCTTCTTGAAGGGCGGCCCTCAGGTCATTGAGGTTCTGGGGTACAGAGTTACGAGCCTCTACACGGCGACTCAGCTGATCCCATAGGTTTTCTCTGGGATTCAGGTCTGGAGAAAGTGCAGGCCACTCCATTTGAGGTGCCCCGGTCTCCAGCAGCCGTTCCCTAATGATGCCACCTCGATGAGCTGGAGCATTGTCGTCCATGAAGATGAAATGAGGCCTGTGTTGTTCATGCAGGGGCACAATGACTGGATTAATGATGTTATTCAGGTAGTATGGGCTTGTCACTGTACCATTCACAAAGTGTAGGGCAGTTCTGTATTGACTAGACACACCTGCCCACACTGTAACACCACCACCACCAAAGGCTCGTCTGGTGACAACAGTGGCTGATGATCTCCTTGACGTCTCCAACATCGTTGGCCATAATTTCTGCTCAACGTGAATCGACTTTCATCAGAGAGCAGCACTGAGGCCACTGGTCCCTCATCCAGCGTAAATGCTCCCTGGCCCATGCAAGACGATGATGCCTGTGCCTGGTGGTGTGGTCAGGTACCCTTGCAGGTCATCTAGCACGCAGACCACGCTGATGTAAACGGTTTTGAATGGTCTGATGTGACACTTGGGTGCCTCTCACCTCCCTTAAATGTGCCTGGAGTTGAGTGGCATTCATCATCCGGTTCCGCAGGGCACTGTTCACAATGAAGCGCTCATCAGTGTGGGATGTGGCCAAAGGACGTCCACGTCTATGCCTTTCTGTGACTCTTCCAGTCTCTGTATCTCTGTTGCAACCTGCTGATGACACTCTGTGACACTCTAAGCTCAGTGGCCACTTCCCTCTGAGAACATCCTGTTTGAAGCCTCACAATGGCGAGGTACTGTTGATCAATTGTTAGGTGTCGTCTTGGTCTCATGATGTCAAAATGCGAACAGCATGATGAAGAGGACTGTTTAAATACCAATTCTAATTGAACCAGGAAATGTATTTGATTCATGGATCAAACCCCTGTTGTGAATTTTGCTGTTCAGCTCCTTGTTAGAGAACAGCAAGTTGTGCAAAAAGTACTGAAACATTGAACAGTTGTACATGTGCATTCAAAAGTTTAGAGAAGGTCAAATTAAGTTCACCTGTAAAGTTTATAGTGCATTTTAGGTTCATCCTGAAATTTCACCCGAAAGCCAAATATCCCTAACTTTTTGTGAGTAGTGTATGTTCAGACATGGACAAATTTGTGGGTACCCTTACAGCTCATTGAAACAATGCTTCATTCCTCCTGAAATGTGAAAAAAAGTGAAATTAAAAGCAATTTTCTCATGTATACCAGCATGACTTTGGTATTTCATAGAGTAAAGCAAAGAAACTATGAAAATAGATAAATTATTGATAAAGAGAGCAATTATATTCTAAAATGGCCTGGACAGAAATGATGGGACCCTCAACCTAATATTTCGTATTATAATCTAGATTAGTGGCCTGGACAGATTTGTTGGTACCCCTGAGAAAAGATTATAAATAATTGGATTGTAGTCATATTTCAAACTCACTGTTTTCTTTAATTGGTATCACACATGTCTTCAATCTTATAATGAGTCATTCAGCCAATTAAAATGGAGAAAAGTAGTCACTCTGCTGTTTGGTATCATCATGTGCACCACACTGCACATGGACCATAGAAAGCAAAGGAGAGTTGTCTGAGGAGATCAGAAAGAAAATTATAGACAAGCATGTTAAAGGTAAAGGCAACAAGACCATCTCCAAGCAGCTTGATGGTCCTGTGACTACAGCTGCAAATATTATTAAAAAGTTTAAGGTCCATGGGACTGTAGCTAACCTCCTTGGACTGGGCCGCAAGAGGAAAATTTACCCCAGATTGAACAGAAGTAGTGCAAATGGTAGAAAAAGAGCCAAGGACAACTTCCAAAGAGGTACAAGCTGAACTCCAAGGTCAAGGTACATCAGTGTCTGATCGCGCCATCCGTCGCTCTTTGAGTGGCTGTGGGCTCGATGGAAAAAGACCCAGGAGGACTCCACTTTTGAGAGAAAACGTAAAAAAGCCAGACTGGAATTTGCTAAAATGCCTATTGACAAGCCACGATGCTTCTGGGAGAATGTCCCTTGGACAGATGAGTCAAAACTGGAGCTTTTTGGCAGGTTACCTCAGCTCTATGTTCACAGACGAAAAAATTAAGCTTTCAAACAAAAGAACACCATACCTACTGTGAAACGTGGAGGAGGCTCGGTTATGTTTTGGAGCTGCTTTGCTGTGTCTGGCACGGGGGGCGCCTTGAATCTGTGCAGGGCACAATGAAATCTCAGGACTCAAGGCATTCTGGAGCGTAACGTACTGCCCAGTGTCAGAAAGCTCTGTCTCAGTCGCAGGTCATGGGTCCTCCAACAGGATAATGACCCAAAACACACAGCTAAAAGCAGCCAAGAATGGATAAAAACAAAACCTTGGACTATTCTGAAGTGGCCTTCTATGAGTCCTGATCTGAATCCTATCGAACAACTATGGAAAGAGCTGAAACATGGAGTCTGGAGAAGGCAGCCTCCAAACAGAGACAGCTGGAGCAGTTTGCTCAGGAAGAGTGGACCAAACTACCTGTTGACAGGTGCAGAAGTCTCATTGAAAGTAATGGAAATCGCTTCATTGCAGTGATTGCATCTGAAGGTTGTGCAGCGGCAGGAACTGGGAGACTTGTCAGGATCCAGGGAAAGATCAACAAAGCAAAGTACAGAGAGATCCTTGATGAAAACCTGCTCCGGAGCGCTCAGGACCTCAGACTGGGGTGAAGGTTTACCTTCCAACAGGACATCGACCCTAAGCACACAGCCAAGACAATGAAGGAGTGGCTTCAGGACAAGTCTGTAAATGTCCTTGAGCGGCCCAGCCAGAGCCCTGTCTTGCCCTTATTGAAGATAGCCCTTAAGAAAGAGCATTTTGGAAAGACCTGAAAATAGCTGTGCAGCGACGTTCCCCATCTAACCCAACAGAGCTTGAGAGGATGTGCAGAGAACGATGAGAGAAATACCCCAAATACAGGTGTGCCAAGCTTGTAGCATCATTCCAGAGAAGACTGGAGGCTGTCATCGGTGCCAAAGGTGCTTCAACAAAGTACTGAGTAAAGGGTGTAAACACATATGTACATGCGATATTTCAGTGTTTTATTTTTAACACATTTTCAAAAATTTCTAAAAAAGCGTTTTCGCTTTGTCATCATGGGGTATTGTATGTAGATTGATGAAGAAAAACATGAATTTAATCCATTTTGGAATAAGGCTGTGACATAACAAAATGTGGGAAAGTGAAGGGGTGTGAATACTTTCGGGATACACTGTGTATATATATATATATAATTTGTATTTAATATGATTTATTATTTTATTGTTATTATTTATATTTATTATATATTATACAATTCCAAATTCCTTACACATGACAATTAAATGCCCAGACGAGGGTTTAATCATCATTTAGCTCCTTGAATTCCAGATACAGCATTTTTTTGGTCTTTGGTAACTTTAGGATGATCACAAACACTCAAACTTCTGCGCCACGGCGTCAAGGTATTGCTGACCCAGGTTTGCTGGATGCAATGTCCCAAACCTACAAGGCGAGTCAAGGGATTCAGTTAGGTATGTTAGATTCAGTTAAGCTGAAGATGCTTAACCCCTGGGGGTCCAAAATGTTTTCTCCACCTGGCAATCCAACCACAGGTTAGCAAAATAATTGCCCGTTTGGGAATCATAAAGACATGCTCAGAAAAAGAAATGCACACAAAAGATAAATGTGCCAGCAGCCCATCGTTGCTGATACATATTATACATTCACATACTTACACACACACATACACTGTTTGTCTGTTTTGTTCAAGTGTATAGGTGGAGGATGGTGTCTCAGGAGGTAGAGCTGGTGGTCTAGTGATCTAATGGTTGCTGGTTCAATTCCAGGCTCTTCCTGCTAGCATGCTGGAGTGTCCTTGAGCAAGACACTTAACCCCTAATTGCTCCTGATGGCTGCGTCCGTCGGTGTTTGAATAATTATAAGTTGCTTTGGATAAAAGGTGGAGAAAGTTTTTTTTTATATCATGATTAGTAGCAAAAAGTCACGTTTTGGTGTCAAAGTCAAGTCATCGTTATATAATAAAAATATAAAAAACACATTCCTCAAGGTACATTTTATTTCTACATTCAAGGACCAAATGTCAGTGTGAGCATGCACAGCAGCAGTGCAGGGTGTTATGGTGGCACGGTGGCGCAGTGCATTGCACTGCTGCCTCACAGCAAGAAGGTCCTGTAGGTCCGATTCCCGCCTGGGGCGCTGTTGGCACCGTGCTCCGGCGGGTTATCTCCCAAATAGGAGCCTTTCTATGTGGAGTTTGCATGTTCTCCCCGTGCTCACATGGGGTTTCCTCCACCTCACGTCAGTAAGGGCCCCACCAAAAACATGCACACATCATCGTCTGACCAGCGATGGACACTTATCACCAGGTCCCCGGGCGCGTCCACGTATGCTGCCCACTGCTCCTGGCTGTGCCCCTGGAGGAAGGACATGCCAGGATGGTTTAAATGCAGAGGTCTCATTTCACCGGCCACCTTCCAAAAGCGTGTGTGTGCATGTGTTGTGTTGTGGTGTGCTTGTGTGACGATTAAAGATTCTTCTTCTATGATACCACATAGATATCATGCCCCCATAACATCTTTTCCAATCAATGGCGCTGACCGCAAGCTTTACCTTGATGGGTGAGAGGTCTTAAAGGATACATCTGTGATTGTTTTTGGATCCCTTTTGGACCAATAATGGACAAACCGTCTTTCAGTTCAATTGTCCGACTTATAGAGTTATGGTTTCCAATGAGGACATTTGTTATGATGGGTGAATGACGACATCCTATTCATAACTCTCAATACTAAAGTTATTGAGGAAAGCATAGTAAATGTTACTCTAGTTCATGCAATAAAAATGGATTTCAACTCGGTTGAAAAATGCCAAATCTATCCTTTTAAGGGTTGGATTTGGCAGAAGTCAAATTACTGTTATTACCAATTTTCTTTGACAACCATGCTCCTTATTCTAAGCCCGAAAAAGACGAAAAACGAAAAAGGAATGGCCTTCCTCCCCGATAATACCTCCCTGGTTAACTATCGTGAAAAGTGGGGCTGGTGTTGCTGTTTTATTAAAACTATCATTCAGTCAGGTAGAAACACTTCCACTCAAGCCTTGAGCTGAAGGCATCCGTTTGTAAAAGTCTCGATGTCTCGATGTCACATATAGAAACGCCACACTCACAGGAAACATCCACGCTTTAATATGCATCAGCAGTCTCAACTGTATTTATCCATCACCTTAAGGTGTTTTCGATTTGATCGCGCCAGATCTCTGGATATGTTCCATATTGAATTGTTGCCACACAGAGATTAGAAGAGGAGACTTTGAATTTGTTCGGAGATAGCAGGTGTTCTTTAAGGGCTTTGGGCTCTTATTATATAATGTACTGTATCTAATGAATCAATTCCGGACAGAATTGCTGCTCTGTGCTTCATCGGAACAAGATTTACGCTGAGAGCCAGGACTATTCGTGGTGATGGGAGGTTTCGACTCTTTTTTGAGATTCGGTTCTCAGTAAAAAGAGTCGATTTATTTATTTTTTTTAATCCACGGTAAGTGGAGGGGGACTTCCAGTGAACGATGAACGAGTGTTAATTATTTTCAGTTTGTGAATTGAACATTCACTCGCTCACCCACTCTTTTATCGGAGAGGATCCCGACTGCCCAGTCATCTAAAAGATTTGTTCGCTACGAACCAATTTTTTTTTTTTGAGTCTGACATCACTTCTAGTAGGCCATAATAATAAGCACAGTTATAGTGCCGTGCCGTGGTATTATTTCATTGTAAAAAGTGTTCCCTGGCAGAGAAAAAAGGTTGGGAAACACTGCTTGAAGGTCTTGGGGCTCTTATTTTGACATTCTTACAATATTTACTTTTTGGACTCACATGCCAGCAGCTTGAACTGTTGACAGTCTGAGGGTTATTTGGTTATCTGAGAACCTGTTTGGGAGGGATTTCATATGTATCACCATAACAACACCAGGTGTGCACATATGACAGGTTAAGTGGAAATACTCCAAGTGGATCCCTTATTGTGCAAGACCGGCCAATATCAGTCGTCGGCTGCAACGCTTTTTCTGAAGAACATTTCTCTCTCTCTCTCTCCCACCCTGTGATCCAGCGATCTGTTGTCCAGGCAACTGCGCCAGCTGACAATCCTCCCTGTGTTGAGGGGCGGGGGGGTTGAAACTACCCTGGGGGGTGATGCAAATAGGCCTTCTAGCACCCCATCGGAGATCCCCCCCCCCACACCCCCCAGAAATCCTGGATGTAAGCCTGCCCCGGGGTTTTTTTCTGCAAACCTGCATTACTTCTGGAGGCCCCGCTGTGGAAAGATCTGCTGCATACATAAGAAAGGGGGAAAATAATAAAAAATTACAATAAAAATAATTTAAAGCATTTTACTGTACCTGGACCGGAGTGTTTGTTCAAGTCGTACCAGCAGCGAGGAGGAGGAGATGAAAGTTGCCTAATTGGAATGTGGAATGTTAGGTCTATGAGCAACCCCTCCATCCACCCACACAGCAAGCGATTTTACACACACACACACACACACACACACACACACACACACACACACACACACACACACACACACACACACACACACACACACACACACACACACACACACACACACACACACACACATGCCATCAACACTTATTTGGCACGTGGCTGGCTGTTATTGTGGAATCAGCTCATAACCTGGCACCTTGCAGCACTCAAGCTCCCCCATAATGTCTCCAGCAAACTTTGAGTGAACCTGAGTGCACATAACACCTTCCATTCAGGAGTCGCTACGATACGGACGTGAAACAGTAGAGTGGAGTGAACATGAGTGACTCAAAACTTTTGAAATTTGTACCATATTAAGGCTTGGGATCCGTGTGGAAAGGATTTGAATAAATGTTTATTCGCTACTTTGTGACCCCGAGTGGAATTTACTATTCATGACGCCGGTTTGGCAGGTTGTCATTGTGTAAGACCCTTTCTCTCGATTCTATGGAATCGAGAGAAAGCTATAAAAGAGTTTGGAGTGTTTGACACTTTGGGCTGGAGGACATAAATTCTCCCTCTTTTAATATCCACCATTTTGTGTGTGATCGCACTCTTAAGCGCATTGCAAGTCTTATTAACGTCAGTTTAAAATGAACATGATATTCAGGACAAAATACACAGCGGGTACAATACTACTAAGTTTCGCCCTCTTTTTTATCCCACGGCTCACCACTATTCTGGTAACCACTACACCACATGGAAATAAGGAGAACAGTTCTTATTAAAATGGCCTGCTAGAAGTCATGCATTACTCGCGAATGATTGTTCATCGCAAACAACTCTTTTAAAAGACTTGGAAGTCTGGAGTCACCTTGACAATAGAACGGGCAAGCAAATTCATCTTCAATTCACAAAACAAAATGAATGAACTCTCCTGCATCTTTACTGGAGGTCCTCGCTCGTTTCACCTTTTGCGTTACACCAACTGAATCAATTGAACAAAGAGTCAGAAAATCAAACAACTCGTTTCGCAGTCGGACTGTGTAGTTTTTAGGCGTTACCAAACTCGATTTACGCGTATAATTATATAGCTTCTTACCTGGTAGAAGTCAGTCAATCTGCCATTTAATTTCTGATTTATATTTTTAATCTGAGGTCCATTTTACTTTTCCGGATGAATGAAAAAAAACAACCTGAAAATAATCCTTAAAATGTCCCTTGAAAACACTAGCGAAATAGAAGCCATGCAATGGTAATTACCCACACAAATATCACAAGGTTTTTCATATTTCATGGAAAGGGAACTTACTGAAAATGTAATCCAACTAAAAAACTGAACTCAACTTTACAAAAATATTACCTAAATTACACTGCTATCATAAATCAATGTAAATACGTCATAATTGACGTATAGGACACACAACATCAACCTTCACAGAGACTCTGGATGTACCTCAATGGAACAAGGTAAGTCATAATAATTACAACATATAGTTTAAAATAAAAAATAAATGACTTTTTTTGGTAATAAATGTCATTTTTAAACATTTTCCTATAACTAGACCTAACAAATGGTAATGAAAAGGCAGAAAGTCCATAATAATTCTACTTGCAAATGAATGTGAAAGTTACATAAATGTCATCTGCATTACAATATAGACAATAGTAATCTATTAAACTACATTTTACAATTGTGCTTTACTAACATAAAAAGTACTATAATGTGGCACGGTGGCGCAGTGCATTGCACTGCTACCTCACAGCAAGAAGGTCCTGGGTTCGATGGCAACGTGCTCCGGTGGGTTATCTCCCAAAATAGGAGCCTTTCTGTGTGGAGTTTGCATGTTCTCCCCATGCTCACATGGGGTTTCCTCCACCTCACGTCAGTAAGGACCCCCCCCAAAAACATGCACCCATCATCGTCTGACCAGCGATGGACATTTATCACCTGGTCCCCGGGCGCGTCCACGTACGCTGCCCACTGCTCCTGGCTGTGCCCCCTGAGGAAGGACAAGCCAGGATGGGTTAAAAGCAGAGAATCCATTTCACTGGCCACCATCAAAGCGTGTGTGTGTGTGTGTGCAAGCATGTGTTATAGTGTGTTGTGTGATGAATAAAGACTCTTTCTTTCTATGTAGTTATTACAAATAACATGTATTTATATATTTTTCAAATTAATTGTATGTATTTTTGTTGTTGTTGTTGCTGTTGTTGTTGTTATGAAAAGTAATTGCAAAAGTTATTTTTGTTATTCTTAGATGCCTATAAACGGCCGAAAATCTAGGAAAATAAAGAAGCCATTGTCCAAAAATCCAGTCGTCAAGGTCAGTCACAATATTAATAAAAAATGTACTGAAGAAAAGTCTGATGCAAAAAATGCTAATGGAAAAACTTTCAATACAAATGTTGATTCCCCATATGGTGTTAAGAGGCTCATTTCACAAGGATGATTTACAATTTGAAGACTCCAGAAATAAACAATGTTCAGCGATGAGTTTAACAGCAATTCGAAAAACAAGATTTGGAATGTTGGCACATGGACGCAAAATTACTTAGACAATGTTTTGATTAAAGGAAATAATCTTTATCAGGACATGAAAAAGTCCGGTAGAAAAAATGATTATGTTCCAGGAAGAGATTAAATTGCAATATAGAATTGCCAACAAGACAAATGATGTTTAATACAACATTCCAAATAAGGTATGCAAAGTTGTTTACTGGCTGCATTGATGTAGATCACTGACTCTGTGTTGTATTATATAGCAATGGCAATTGATGGAGCAATGAAGAAATTACGGTCAAATAATAATTATTTTTCTTCAAGTTCAAGTTCAAGAGATTATTTGTCGCATACATACACATACGGTCGTACATATATGCAGTGAAATGTCATGACACCCGGTGATTACGCACAACCTTGATAAGCTCGAAAAATACTCAATAATAACCATTCTGGTAGTACATGTACAATTATTAAGCAGAAATCCTGTTATGCAATTGTTGATTCCCATGCAAGGAACAAAATTTGGCTAAATCAGTATTACTCGCCAAGTAGTTGTGTAGCATACGACAATAACATTGAATCTGTCTGTAGTAATTTCCAATTATCAAGAATGAAATATATTGCAATTTGGGCTACTGAAGTTGAAATACAAGCTGCAGAAGATGTACTAGGTCTACATATATTTACAAAATTGTCATAATAAATTGTAAAAATATTGGACGTCAAAACTACAATTTCACTTAGACACAGGAATTTACTTAAAAAGTACCAACGAATGTAAATATGAGGTTATTACATATGTTGCGGAAACTGTAATACTTGCCTAAAACGAATACGCTGGACCCCGTATATTGCTGCCTGCAGCTATATTTGTTATTGTTATTGTTGTTATATGATATATTGTAATAATATATTATATTAATATACTAATTATTAATTAGGGGTCCAGCCTACAGGCCTGTTATTGTTCGGGAAAGATTTCTCTGAATTTTGAAGCATAAAACTATCTGGAACACCAACCTCTGCATTACACACGAACATGGTTGACATCTTGATTGAGCTGCGAGGTCAAAAACACCTTGTGGTTGAGGTTTCATCCAAATCAATCACAATACAGAGCAGATACCAACGAAAAACCGACCAAATTTAGATCAATATTACAGAGACGAGCCATTACATCTGGTTCCGAAATATGTCCAACCCGGCTAAAACTTTCTGGAATACATACTTCGGCATAAGCTGCGAGCAAGGTTGAGGTGTCGTTTAAACTGCTATGTCACAAGGATCTGATGTTTAAATTTCATCCAAATCAATCCACATACGGAACAGATATTAATGAAAAACAGAAAAACTTTAACCCAAAATATTTAGTTGGTCTTGGTTAACTGACATGTCACACGTCTTGTTCTGAAATGAACAAGATGAGATTTACAGTGAAACTCTTTATGACATCATCACATTACTTACTATAATTGTACAGATTCCGACTGAGAATGCCCTGTTGGACTGTGTCCAGTGTGCGGTGTAGATGTCAGTAGATATGTTTGATTGATATTTTGAATCTGTGGACCAAGATTCAAGATTCAAGAGGTTTATTTGTCACATACATATACATATGTTCATACATATACGCAGTGAAATGTCTTTGCAACGCACCCGGAGATTATGCACAATAGTTTTTAAACCAAAAGTAATAGCTAACCTAATTTCTACCTAGCTAACTAACTGAAACTAACTGATTCCTAAAATGTAATGCAGTTAGTGAATAGAATAATATAAATAAAATAAAATTAAAATAAAATAAGACTTAAAAAGGTAATACAGAGTGGGGGGACAAAATAGAAATAAAGGGAATAGAATTATGCATATCGGATAGGCTATTTGTATATACAGATATGTGCAGTAAGGTGCATGTGAATAAAGTGTGTATGGAGATATACAGTACAGTATACAACAGTACGACACAGAAATACAGTAACACCGAACAGAACAGCAATACAGCGCAGTATGCAGTGACCCAGAACAGTCACATGGTAACTTGCAGTACAGTATGCTACATACAGTACAGTAAGGCAGTGGGGCGTGTGAGTGTCTCAGGGCTTTTTGTTAGGACCCCTGGTGAGTTCAGCATTGACAGTCCTTATGGCTTGTGGGAAGAAACTCCATCTCAGTCTCTCTGTTCTTGCTGTGCGACTGCGGAGGCGCTTGCCCGACCGCAGCAGCTGGAACAGAACATTGTTGGGGTGGTGAGGATCCTTCAGGCTCTGTTAACACACCTCCTTGTGTATAAGTCCTGCAAGGAGGGGAGAGTAGTTCCAGTGGTTCGTTGGACTGAACGCACCACCCTCTGCAGGGCCCGCCTGTCCTGAGCAGTACAGTTCCCCAAAAATTTCCCACATTAACCATTATCCACATTAGTCCACATTACTTTGCTGGATAAATGAAAAATACAATAAAAAATAATCCACAAACACTCGTAAAATCCGCTAGAATGTGGGACTGAGTGATGCGTTCAAGATCCAGTGAGGCATCAGAAAAATAGAAGCCATGCAATGGCAATTACTCACAGAAATACCACAACATTTTTTGTATTTCATGATAGGGCTGGGTGATAAAATGATCTTGATAATTTTCACGATAAAATCTTCCACATATTACGATGATAAAATAATGAGATTTATTTTTCAATACAGTTCCATACAGAGTATTTTTTTCTCTACCTACAAAGACACAACACAAACAGCCAGTCATACAGAGCAGAGAAACAACCACATGACACGAACAGCCAATCGTACAACAGGAGCGCCGCTGCTTCCTTCGCTCTCCGGTTGGCAGCACGAGGCCCCCCAAAGCTGATGCGCCGGGTCTTCCTCAAACAACAACTAGAACTTGAACTCGCCTTCCTCCCAACCCGAGCCCGGCACCCGCAATAGGAAAGCAATTAAAGAAAGAATCAGTGATTTTCAGTGACATCTGATCAGACACGGTCAGAAAGAGTCCCTCCGCCCGCTCCAAACGTCCTTGCATATAATCACAGAGCATATCACCACAATTACATACAACAAGGTAAGTTATAACAATGACAAGGTGTGGTTTAAAGTAAAAAATAAACGGTACTTTTTACCAAACGTCATGTAATAACAGTTTCCTACAGCTAAGGTTTAAGTTACCGAAAGAGCAAATATTAGTGAAAAACCGACCAACTTTGACCCCAAATATTCAGCTGGTCGGGCTTGACTGATACGCCACTGTTTGTAAACAAAAGAAACAAGATGAGGTATACAGTAAGAGATTTAGGACGTCATCATACTATTTACTATAAATGTGGAGGTGTGTACGTATGTGTACATACACAATATGTGTGTACATAGTCGGAATGTACATTGCACCGTGTCAAGTGTACAGTATAGACTTGCTTTGTATTGGTTCGACATTATAAACTATAATATTGCCGGAGGAATGACAAATACCAAAATAATGTGTCCACAAAACCTCTTGACCACATCAAGTCGAATCCACTGAAATGTGCAGCTGGGTGATGCGTTCAAGATCCAGCGATCCGTCTGAAAAATGGAAGCCGTGCAATGATAACTCACAGAAATACCACAAGACCCAATGTCTATGACCTTGTAAGTAATTACAAAATTAGATTTGGTTATTGTTCAAGATGCTGAAAAATAACAGAAAATCTAATACAATAAAAGAAGCCATTGCCCAAAAATCCAGTCCTCAAGGTCAGTCACAGAATTCTATATTCTATCTAATAAAGTACTCTGGACATAACTCCACAATGTCTGATGTTTGTAAGTTTGTTAACTTTTGATGCATTTCACAGAAACCAAGAAACTGTGATACATACCTAACACTAATAAACTCGAGCCCTTGTATTGCTGCCTGCAGCTATATGTACTACTATTATTATTGGTAGTATTTTTTGTTTTGTTTTGTATTTATTAATGTCATTATTGTCCTGAAGTTCCTGACCTCATTCTATGTTATGTGTGATATCAGAATTGTGATGAACATGTCTTGCTTCGGCGATGTAAGAATTCTTGTCATGCCAAATAAAACAAATTTGAATTTGAGAGAGAGAGTCAGAAAGAGGGACGGGGGGGACTTAACAGCTCATTGCGTCGGTGCCTGCGGTGGGATGCTGACTGACAGTGTAGAGAGATCGGGGGGGTGTAGTAAGTACAGCCTGACGACAGATATCGGCCAGTCTTTCACAAAAAAGGACCTACCTGGAGTATTTCCACTTTTGCTCACACCTGGTGATGTTATGGTGAAACAAATGAAAGCCCTCCCAAAGAGGTGCTCAGATAACCAAATAACCCCCAGACTGGCAAAAGTTAAATCTACCGGCATGCAAGTCGAAAAAGTAAATAATGTGAGCACGTCAAAATAAGAGCCCCAAGACCTTCAGGCAGTGTTTCCCAACTTTTTTCCTCTACTACGGCACCCTTTTTACAATTAAATAATACCATAGCACGACACTAATAACTGTGCTTATAATTAGGCCTACTAGGAGCGATGCCAGACTTGCAACCAATTTGTTCGTAGCGAACAAATCTTTTAAATGACTCGGGAGTTGGGAGCCACTCCGGTGTGATGCGTGATGCGGTGTGATGCTGATTGGCAGCGGTGAGCGAAAGCGAGCAAGAGAGAAAGAGAGAGAGAGGGTGGGGATGGTGGAGACAGCGGGGCAACGCGCTGAGCTGCAACGCTAATACACGTCACATCGATGATGGCTATGGCGAGAGGAGAAGCCGGGGACAGGGTCGGTCGCCACCGCGTTTAAAACAGCCACAGCCGCAAGGCATCCAGGAGCGAGTCAAGCGGCAAGTCTTACTTCCCCTCCTCTTCCCTTTTTAAAAGTTTTGTTATTTCTATTCCTTGATATCGCTCTCTGTCTCTCTCTCTCTCTCTCTCTCTCTCCCCCCATTCCTCAAGCCAATTGAAGTTCTTTTTAACTTTGAGTCAGTTCTGCAACCTTTTCGCCATTAACTTCTTGTAAATAACGTGAGGCCGTGAAAGACTTTTAAGGAGGAAATTACACAATTATAATAAAATGTTGCATGTAATAAACAGGGCCACACCTCTGACATACAGGATGGCATTCGTGGCAGGAAGAGCTGGGTCGAGTACTCACAAATTGTAGTCAAGTGAAAGAAAAAAAGAAAAAAAAGTTAAATAGTAAAAAAATATATGTATATATATGTGTGTATATAAGTGTACTCAAATAACAACCTGAAGATGTGTCGGGAAGTATTGATTAACTTAATGAGGTAGGTAGGTAGTACACAAGGTACAAATAGTTACTTCTGTGAAATCAACAGAGGTTCATTAAAGGGTAACACAAGCTCAAGCAAAGAAGTTGCAATATGGTGCCTTATCTTGGGTTTATACTTAAAAAGAACCTACTCCAGAGAAGTTAATTTCTTCTGAAAGACGACTGAAGGTAGGCCCTACTTGTAACACGAGCGCACGTCACTTTTACTTCTCAGGGCCACCCCAGGGTGCCTTCTGAAACCTTCTCCCCAGGCGACCGCTCCATCAAGCGGACCAAAGGGGCACAAGTAGAAAGAAACAACCGCTAATCATTGAGCCCGCCTTCTCACACGGCCTCCATTCCTTTCTCTTTCAATTTCCAGTCTTTCCCTCCCCCCGTCTTCCTATTAAAATAAGTCTGGGCGAGCAGGCCTGCATACCGATGCATTGTTAAGTAGTCCTAATTGTACTAGAGGAGCCGTAATGTGCCATCCTGCAACCGCTCGGTCTGCACGTTCACTGGCCGCTTAGTACGAATTGCCCTCTGCTCGGCGTTCACCCCCATTTTCTCTGTCGCGACACTCACATCATCCCCTCAATCGTACCGAGAGGGAAAGGTTTGGAGCCAATATGTAATGAAAGAGACAAGAGAACAGTTGCTGCACTAACCCCCGTTCACCGAAGCAAGGAGGAAAAATGTTCAGCAACACTTGGTGGCAGAACAGAGAGTCCTAAAACCTGGCCTGGATCTGTCATCAGGGCGTCTTGGGTGCACACCAAGGGGCCCTGCGTGCCAGGGGGTCAGTGCATGTGGAAAGAAATTGAATTGGGGATGTCCCGCTACTAACTGGGGAATGCAACGGCAAATTCCAGAATCGAACGTTGACGGTGCAATGCAGATCACCCCCCATGTAGATCTTCATTATAGGATAATCCAAGCACAAAGATCACACGCTGTGGTTCTCCTACTCTTCGTTCATTTGATTCAGTTGATGATGCACAGTGAGCAGGAGACGACTTGTGGTTTTTGATGAACAGAAGAGAGTCACAAGAGTCGGTGGGAGAATCATTTAAATCTGTTTGTCAAAGGTCACTCGCACGCTGAAGTGAGATTTGTTCACAACAAACAACTCGTTGCGTCTTCACTTGTATCTCATTGGCTTAGTTCACACAGAGGTCACTGTGTAGAACACAGTTGTGAAGAGGAAAGATGGTTAAAGGCAATTCAAGCTCGGCTGCTAAACAAAAAGGCTAAATAACTAAAACAGGTCAAAGAAGCTGCAAAGAATGAAAAGGAAATTGACGGCAATGGCACTGAGAGTGACACTGGTCCCAAGAAAGTCCGGGCAAGGTACATTTAGGGGGAATGGCAATCATTGGGGGAGAGTTATGGTAGAATCGTTAAGCACACCAACACAATTACTGGAAAACGGCTACTTAGTTTAATAAAAAAAATAAGCCAGGAACCGAAAAATAGTGTGACCAGTGTGTCGAACCAGTCACCTCCTCCTGATCTCCGCGGTTTCTGGGTGCGGTGGTTTCAGAAGGTTCGGGGTCTAGGTGGTTCCTGTACCTTGGTGGAAAGCGTTTGCTACTGTCATCCTGGTACTTTTAGCATAGTATTTGAAGCAGACTATGATTTCAGGCATATGAAACATGCTTAATAGTGTGCTAGTGGGGGGGTGGAAACACCAACTGCTTCGGGAGGGAGCGAGAGAGCGTGATGGGGCTAGATGGGCCGCGGCGACATCAATGGTGTCTCCGAGCAGGGGACCGACCGCAAATTGGGTGGACAGCTGGGGCCACCCCCTGCTACCGCCCGGCACCCTACTGTACCCACTCGGCCTACCCACCATCCCCATCCCCATCTGCATCCCCATCCCGGAGCGGCCTGCCACCGGGGGGATTAGGCCCGGGGGGGTGCTGGCTCTGACACAGTGGGGGATGAGTGTCACGGGCAGTATAAAGAGCAATGGCGGGGATTACAGAGCTTCCTCACACTCCTCCGACACTCACGGAGGGCTTAGCGGGCTACACATAGCATTAATGAATGGACAGCGAGCTTGGGAAAGTGCCGCGGTTGGTGGTGTGGGCGGGTGGCTTGGGAGCGGGGGCAATGCCTTTTTTTCTTTTATTCAAACAGCCTCCCCACCCCCACCCCGCACTTCAACTGCCGCTCAGGTTTTTAATGAGCATATATTGAATGGATGGCCATAGATGAAAACGTAATGAGGAGCTGCTATAGGTCGCACCCCCCCCCAGTCGTCAGCCCCAGGAATCCGGCTGAGTTCCGGACAGGACTGGTTGTCTCTGCCGCTTAGACGGCCGCACCTGAAAGGCTGGAACAGCTATTCGTATGGACTTAGAGCAAATTGCACTTTCGGGAAACCCCACCCAGAACTTTTCAAAAACAATCATCGCTATCTGGGAAAAACTTTGAAGAGCCCTTGCTCAACCAAACCCATTCCGCGATAATGGATTGGCCTCCAAGCAAGGGGGATATCCTGGAAATGAAGACGGGGGAAAGATAACGGCAAGCGCTGTTTAGGAACATGGGAGCATCGCCTTCCTTCCACTAATTCCTCATTTGAAGCAGCGAGCTGATTAGGTTGTTTTTTTTTATCATTAAAGAGTCGCTATCAGTTTCTAGCGATTTGAACCAGAGGGCGGACCGTTCTTCCATTGATGTTGTGTCAAAACATTAACTCTAGTGAAAGGTTTTGAGAAGGCATTTGTGCGGTGCCTTCGTCATCTAATGGGAAAGGTTGTACGGCAAAATTAACATCTAATGATGGTTCGTTTTGGAGGGAAAATGCTGTCTCTGTATGTACAAATCGAAAAACAATCTGAAGTCCATCAAAGCCGAGGAACAATAAGGCAGCTTTCCTCACATCCTTCCTACCCCCCCCCCCCACCCAAAGAGCAACGGTGCACCCTCTGTGCGGTGGGACCCAGACAGAACTTGGAAGCTGTTTATTTGCAGAGTGTCTGCCCAGCCTCTCCACTACACAAACACTACACACATAATACACACATAATGCACACATAATAAACACATAATACACAAACCAACACCGTGTCCTGCTGTGTCACAGAGGCCACACACACACACACACACACACACACACACACACACACACACACACACACACACACACACACACACACACACATTGACTATTGTTCGCCATCGCTCCCCGGAGACCCCAAGGTGTGTTCCCCACTTGGCTCCTTTGTTATTCCGTCCACAGGAGAAGGCTCCGCTGAATCACTGTGATTTTGCCTTTTCAGCCCGTGCCTGTTTCCCCAGCTCAGGCCGCGGTATTCCCGATCGGGGTGTGTATACGCGTATCGAACGGATCATGCGGGGTTGTAATACATTTTCCTAATTAGTCTTGTAATTCCATGGCAATAAACCGCAATTAAATCAATTACGTGGAGAACACAGCCTTTCCTCTGTCCCGCTTTGGCTAAATGGGGTTTAATACATATTACCGTACATTTGCGCTTAAATGAATTTTGAGAGTTGGACAGCGTTGCGTCGTGATGTCATAAAGCATCTCCGGCAACAGGAGGGAGGTCACTGGGGAGGCAGTGACCGGGACTGGGCCAGTGACCGGGGTTTTGGTGGCCCCCGAACTAGATATCTGCAGCAACATCACACGAATAAAGCAAAACAAACAACATCACCACTTGCAGTTGACTGGATAAACAGATTTCCTTTTCCTGTGCTTACTTCATACTTGCAATGAAACTACTTTTATGAGTCATGTTAAAAAAAATAAAATACTTTTTTTTAGGTTATATTTTGTTTATTAGGTTTAGTGTATATTGTCATATTATTGTGAAAAAGTAATCGTGTCACACTTTATTGCCATTTTCTTTTTGATATCTTTATCCCATTGGTTTACGATTATTATTGGCTATTTTTCATGTAAGCTGTTGCTGACACTGCAATTACACTCTGGGGATGATGGATCTATCAATCAATCAATCAATCAATCTATCTATCTATCTATCTATCTATCTATCTATCTATCTATCTATCTATCTATCTATCTATCTATCTATCTATCTATCTATCTATCTATCTATCTATCTATCTATCTAACTGTCTATCTGTCTATCTGTCTGTCTATCTGTCTATCTGTCTGTCTATCTATCTAACTGTCTATCTGTCTGTCTATCTGTCTGTCTGTCTGTCTGTCTGTCTGTCTGTCTTCAGTTGGTTAGTTTACAACAGGGGTTCCCCAATTGGGGTCCACGCCCCCAGGTGTCTGTGAAGGAATTTCAGGCTGTCCGCAGCAAGATTACTTCTATATGTAAATGTTTTTGTTTTGTTGTTGTTTTTCTATGCATTCAAATACAATATTTGGGGATTTTGAGTTAAATGTTTTATTTGCGTTGCTTAATTTTGCTTTCAAACTGTGTCAAACCCCCTAGGGGTCTGTGAAAGAATTTCAGGCTCTCCGTAGCAAGTTTTGCCGTAAAACAGTTTGGGGAACCCCTGCACTTTAGAACTCCAGCAATCTAGTTGTATTAGTTCAGTTTTCAAACCATTTCATTTCATAGTGATGGCAATTTATTCAACAGCAGTCAAACGTTTCTCAGGAACTCTGGAGACTTCATCCCCAATGTTAGCTTACTGTACTGTACACGACAACACATAACTGCATCGATTACTCATGACTAACGC
Organism: Zeus faber; assembly: GCF_960531495.2. Classification (NCBI taxonomy): domain Eukaryota; kingdom Metazoa; phylum Chordata; class Actinopteri; order Zeiformes; family Zeidae; genus Zeus; species Zeus faber. The sequence goes on from NC_137195.1 coordinate 28,671,635, forward strand.
TGCGGTTCTTGCCATCTTGTAATTACAAAATCACAGGAAATCAGAAAGAAAAAATACATTTTGTCCTTTGAAAGGATCACCAGGGCCCCTGAACGAGTATATAAAAGCCCTGCCTGCGACTTTTCCTCAGTGGAATACTGATCGTTTTGTCGATTCCAGACCTGTTGTCGCTTTCTCTATTTCTCTCTGTAATTATTAGTATTTCCCCGCGGGTTGAGTCTAGACTGAGCAATCTCAAGTCTTTAAAATACCAATGCAGATTCCACATCTTGTTCTATCTGGTGGATGCAGGTTTTTATAACGGACAGCCGCCGAGTTTGAGTAAATTGGCTTTGCCTCCATCAGCTTCAACGGCAGTTCATTATCAGCGGCTAACATCTAGCCTGCGGGAGCAGTCCTCTGCTTACTGTTGACACACACACACACACACACACACACACACACACAGAAATGCTACCCTTATTTTTCTGTTTGTCTGTCTCTCTGCTATTTCCATATTTTTTTTTTGAGCCAGCAGGATGTTTAGGTTGCGACTGAGCACACCTGCACCCACAATGGACACCCCCACAAAGGATGAAGGGAGAGGCGTCTGTGAGAATCGAAATTGAATATCGCGACATTAGCGTTGACATGGAGTGGCTGTGGAAGTGGGTGTGGCAGGAAATAGAACATCTGGGTGATTGGAGGCGTAATTACCGTTGTTTAGATAACAAAGGTTTCATTTCAGGGATAGCGCACGTGCTGTATGTAATGTATGTATATGTGTGTGTGTGTGAGTGCGTGCGTGCGTGCGTGTGTGCGTGCGTGCATTTGTTTCTGTTTCTCATACACTGGGTGCACAGTAGTGAAACATCAACAGGGGTGCTTTTCTTAAAAAAAACACCACTGCAACACACTGTGTGTGTGTTAGTGTGTGTGTGTGTGTGTGAGTGCGTGTGTGCGTGCGTGCATTTGTTTCTGTTTCTCATACACTGGGTGCACAGTAGTGAAACATCAACAGGGGTGCTTTTCTTAAAAAAAACACCACTGCAACACACTGTGTGTGTGTGTGTGTGTGTGTGTGTGTGTGTGTGTGCATGACACTCAGGCCAACACAAAGAATGTAAAATGTCATTTACTCCGTAACCTCATCAGCGTTGCCTCCGAGCCAGGCTTCCGTCAAAGTGTCACCCGGCAGTGATACGGATGTCGTAGTTTACGCTTGGTTTGGCGGGACAGCACGGTGAAGTCGGCAGCAAAGGTCATCAGAGCTGATGTATTGTGGTTTAGAGAGGATTGATTTGCTTGAACTGTGGACTCGGAGCCCCCCAGCATCACCAGTGCACGTACACTACGAGGATATCTACCCATAGCATAGAAAATCTGATAATCACTGGAGTGGTTATTTTTGTAAGGTCAGGTCTGATCATTGTTGGACCAGTCTGAGATTCAGCAGTTAAACAAAATCACAGGAGACAAGGAGGACAAGGGGACATTTTCTGTGCCGAAGCTTTGTCATTGATCAAATTTGACGATAACAATAATTCATATAATTTTGATACTTATACTTTTCTATTTTTAATATTATATTATATTATATTATATTATATATACACAATTTATCTTTCCATATATTATATATATTTATTTTATATATCATCATATTTGTTTGTATCAATCTTAATTTATTGTGTATAATAATAAGAAAGAAAGAAAGAAAGAAAGAAAGAAAGAATGTAACAAAGTATGTGAGTAAGAAAGGAACTAACAAGCTTGCAGGAATGAAATAAGTTACTCATTTAACTAAATCTAATTGCACTGTCCTTGACAGTCACTGACAAGGCACAAGGGGAACAAAATGGGGCGCTTCTAAAGACTGGGATTTGAGTCACTGATATTTGTGTGGACTGCATCCAAAAAGACAGCGGCAAGGCTATGATCTTAATAACAAACAAGGGTTTCTCAGAGGATTCTAGCTATTGCAACATTTATCAACATTGCTTTTCAATTCATTTGGGTGTTTCTTAAGTAATTTATCTGTCAAGAGGTTTTACTGACTCCCTAGCTATTGACTATTATTTACTTACTTATTATTTAAACACCATTGTGAAAAGTAATTATGCATGAGTTTAAATTGATAGGTTCGCTATTTTTCATCCATCCATCCATTCATTTTCCTCCGCTTATCCGGGGCCAGGTCGCGGTGGCGGCAGGCTGAGCAAGGAGCTCCAGGCCCCCTTCTCCCCGGCAACTATTTTCCAGTTCCTCCTGGGGGACCCTGAGGCGTTCCCAGGCCAGCTGGGATATGTAATCCCTCCAGCGTGTTCTAGGCCTACACCGTGGTCTCCTCCCAGTTGGACGTGCCTGTGCTGGAGGTCACAGTCTGATGAAGCCAACAAAACCACATCATCTGCAAAAAGCAGAGATGCAGTTCAGAGGCTCCCAAACTCTCCTCACATCGGCTGCGCCTTGAGATACTGGCCATGAATATCACAAACAGAATCGGGGGGAAAAGGGGAAACCTTGGCGGAGTCAAACACCCATGGGAACGTGTTTGACTTTGTGCCGAGAATATGAACACAGCTCTCACTTTGGTTGTACAAGGACCGGATGGCCTGTACCAACGGCCCCGGTATCCCATACTCCTTCAGTACCCCCAACAGGATCCCCCGAGGGACACGGTCAAAAGCCTTCTCCAGGTCCACAAAACACATGTAGACTGGATGGGCAAACTCCCACGACCCCCCCAGCAACCCTGCAAGGGTAAAGAGCTGGTCCAGTGTTCCACGTCCAGGACGGAATCCACATTGCTCCTCCTGAATCTGAGGTTCGACAATCGGCCGGAGCCTCCTTTCCAGCACCCTGGAGTAAACTTTCCCGGGGAGGCTGAGCAGTGTGATACCACTATAATTGGAGCATACACTCCGGTCCCCCTTTTTAAAAATGGGAACCACCACCCCGGTCTGCCACTCCACAGGTACTGTACCCGACATCCATGTAACACTGAAGATGCGTGTCATCCAAGACAGCCCAACAATGTCCAGAGCCTTCAGCATCTCAGGGCAAATCTTATCCACCCCCCCGGCACCTTGCCCCCAAGGAGCTTTTTTACTACCTCAGAGACCTCTGCCAGGCATATACACGAGACTTCCCCCAAGTCTTCAGACTCTTCCCCTGAGGATGTATTTGTCGGGTTCAGGAGTTCCTCAAAGTGCTCTTACCACCGCCCGACAATATCCCCAGTCCAGGTCAGCAGTTCTCCTCCCCGGCTGAACACAGCCTGAGCCAAGCCCAGCTTTCCCTTTCTGAGTCTCCGAACAGTTTGCCAGAACTTCCTTGAGGCCAACCGAAAGTCCTTCTCCATAGCCTCCCCAAACTCCTCCCACACCTTTTTGCTTCGGTGACTGCCGAAGCCGCAGCCTCCCCCGAGATGCGTGAAAAATTCTTCCGGAGGTGGGAGTTGAAGACCTCGCGGACAGGGACATCCACCAGGCCTTCCCAGTTTACCCTCACTACACGTTTGGGTTTACCAGGTCTGTCTGGCAGCCTCCCCCGCCATCTGATCCAACTCACCACCAGGTGGTGATCAGTTGACAGCTCTGTTCCTCTGGTCACCCGAGTGTCCAAGACATACGGCCGCAGATCTGATGACACAACCACAAAGTCGATCATTGATCTTGGACCTAAGGTGGTCTGGTACCACGTACACTTATGAGCCACCCTATGCTCGAACATGGTGTTCGTTATGGCCAATCCATGACTAGCACAGGAGTCCAATAACAAAGCACCACTCGGATTCAGATCAGGCAGGCTGTTCCTCCCAATCACCCCCTTCCAGGTTTCTCCATCGTTGCCCACGTGAGCATTGAAATCTCCCAGTAGAACTATAGAGTCCCTAGGCGGAGCCCCTTCCAGGACACCACCCAGAGACTCCAAGAAGGCAGAATACTCTGACCTGGTGTTCGATGCATAAGCACACACAACAGTTAGAGCTTTCCCCTTAGCAACTTGTTGTCGCATAGAGGTGACCCTCTCGTTCACTGGGGAGAACTCCAACACAGCGGCACTCAGCCGGGGGCTCGTGAGTATCTCGACACCCGCCCAGCGCCTCTCACCCTGGGCAACTCCGGAAAAGGAGAGAGTCCAGCCCCTCTCCAGGAGTTTGGTTCCAGAGCCAGTGCTGTGCGTAGAGGTGAGCCCAACTATATCTACTTAGTACCGCTCCACCTACCGCACCAGCTCCAGCTCCTTCCCCGCCAGAGGGGGGATCAGCAGGCCCAGGCTGGCTGGCATTGCACCCGACCCACCCTGTGTATCCTAGCCCTTGGCTACTCCCTCCTTTATTCGTCCGATCAAATGGGGCTAGCTTTGTCGCACGAGGCTTATTTAGGCACTTCCTTTTCCTGGGGTTGTGCTTGCACAAACCAGACATGGTCCGGATGACTGGACATGACAGTGCAAACAGGATAGGGGCCTGATTGCATTCCACAGAGCCGATCTCCTCAAACGAGCCTTGTTTACACTTGTCGTCTCGCAATTAAAGGGCAGGTCCTGTTCCCAATCCCGATCCCCTGTCGTGTATCACTTGAAAGAAAAAGTATAGGCACTCTATCACTAACTTGTCTCATTTTATTCCTCTGCATTCCTTCTTTCTGACAGAAATGTGTATCTCCATTTGCTCCGCCCCTCTGTCCTGTTAAACTAAATCTGTCAAGGACAATGGAAAAGGGCAAAAGAGGCGGGAGAGGATCGGCCCGTCTTGCCGGGCACTCTTGCATACAAAAATGGTGCCCCCCCCCCCAATATTGTTTGGCAGTCCAAGTAGGAGCAGTTGGCAAAGCACCAACACCTTGCAAACGAGACTTAGCGAGGATGTCATTTTGAATCGGAGCGCTGGCCATGGGAACTCCGAGCGACTCCTGAAAAGGGAAGAAGTGATGGACTTTTCCATTGTGCGGCTAAGAAAACAAGCCACGGTCCTCATGTTGGGACAATAAAGAATGACAAGCGGAAGCCCGAGACTCGAACAGTAAACACAGAACAACCATCCCGGAGGCAAATTAACCCTGTGTTGGGTTGCTTGTGGTAGATAGAGAGGAAAGTTCCGACAGAACAGTCCCAAATACCTCAAATGACAAAAGGTCTGACTCAAGCCAAGCCGGCTGTGATAAGAACACAGCCACTGCTAAACTTGCCTCTGCAAGCCTATGAGAAAAAAGTACAATAATGTATGTTGCATAATGTTTGACAACTGAATATTCAAGATGTGTCCCATCAATCACTCAATCTGTCAATAAAATCTCCTAAGTTGATATTCTAGTGACTAATTACTCCAGTTACTGCCACATAGGTTTTGTAATCTTTCGGTCCGGTTCTTGGATCATTTTCCCATGATTCCCATAATTTCGTAGTGTCATGTTAAAAAAGAAAGCACAGGGCCAGTGCATGCATATTTTCTTGGAAAATAAGAGATGGACAACACACTCATCTAAATTGGATGAACAGTGTTTTGACAATATGCCGAACTCCGGCACACCACTATCCTGTTAATCACTAAAAATGTCACAAAATGCCACAAACCTCTAGAACTGAGGTTATTATGGCCAATTAATAGTTAGCGATACAAGACTTGCAAACGATTCGTCTGTAGCAAACAACTCTTTTTAATGAGTCGGGAGTCAGAAGCCATTCCAACAAAAGAGTGGGCGAGCGAGTTTGTTTGTTTTGATTTAGAATCTGAAAAGAATTACTGAGAACTGAATTAAAGTCCATGACAATAAAAGGTCTCAGTGTTAGGCATGACTCATGTTGAACGTGATTTATACATTCCACCAAAATAAATTATTTTGAAATAATTAAATGATTCTTGGGAAAATGCCATTCACGACTCAGAGCCAAACCGACTCTTCTGACTCTCGTTCATTGTTCACTGGAAGTCCTCCCTCGCTCACTGTGCATTACACCAACCGATTCAAATGAATAATTAGCCAGAAAATTGAACAAGTCTTCTTCTTTAATGAGTCGTCAATAATCAAATCTCAAAAAATAGTTCAACCTTTCATCGCTACTAATAGTCACTTTCAGTGTGAAACTTGAGCTCTTTTGAATGCAGAGCTGCTATTCTGGCTGTAACTGATGAAATAATAAAGCCTTGCAATTATGATCTTGCAACACAAGAGCTTCCATTATTCATGTTTTCTAAGGGGAATTTGAAAGAACTTCACAGCAAACCTGGCGAGCACTGATGGCAAAACTGGTGTTCTAGTGGTTGAAAAACACTGCCTTAAGTAATATCTCCTGTACTTGTAAATGAAAATAGACCCAACCCCTTTCACAAAGCTGGCTACAGGCATGTAAAGTTAGGTGACAGTGTGGCTCAATGACTGGTGACAAACGCGGTGTTGCTATTTTAAAGTTACTAGGGCTTTTAGAAATCCATTACGCCCGCTCTAATTGATGTCAAATGAAACTGTCCTCCCAAACACAAGCACAATGCCCCACTTGCGTGGGCGGTTAGAACTTGATAAGGAAAGCCCCAGAGCACCGCAGCACCACTCCTGTGTGGCACTGGCAGAGAAACAAATATGTACTTTATATTTCAAGTTCGCACCAGCCAGCCACAGTGTTGGGGGAAAAAGTAAACGTACGTGGCTAAACATGGACTGATCTCAATGTCAGAGATGATTAAACGATTAAACAAAGCACACATCGTCAAATAAGACTTTAAATACGTTAATCTGAAGCTGGAGCGATCGTGGCAATCTATCTGAATATCTTATCTTTCGAGCGCACTCCGCCATCCCGACAGCCATTAATAAATCTGCGTCTTTCCCTAGTTTAAAAAATGGGAAGACGTTTTCCATCGGCCTTGTCCCTTCAAAGCCACATCCCTGGGCAGTACAAAGACGCTTCCCAGTAACAACCGAGGGGGGGGATTCTCTTGCCGCCTCGCCTTGCCGACAGGAGAACCCCTTCTGTGGGTACTCATGCATCCTTTGGTGAGCACGGTGGCTAACTGGCAACCACGTCCCAAGCCGGATAGCAATCTCTCCATTGCCCGAGGTTACATTGAGAATAAACTCCCCAACTTCCCGTGGGCCTGTCAGATGGAATCTTCTCCAAAGTAAACTCATCCAAACTGCAGGCGCGGTGTTTGTGTGTGTCCGTGTGTGTGTGTGTGTGTGTGTGCGTTCTTGTGGGTGGGGAATTAGAGGTTCGTAGATGGATATCAAATCTAATTTGATGTCCCAGCTCCCATTTGTGGACGTTTTGTATCTATTGAGTTGAACTCAATTACAGCTGCCAAACGGCTCATACCCGTTCTGAACCACTGACATCATAGACATCATTTAAAAAAATGCCTTTTTGTGGTAAGGGTTGGGGCGCCAGGGGGGTGGTTTGTGTAAGTACAGACAAAACAAAAACGAAGGCTAATGCCCCTGCATGGATAACAAATAGTCAAACAGCAGGCTTTGGCTCTGCATTGACTTGGCTCGAGTATTGGGATGCATGTGGCAAGCGAGTTGAAAAGGGATTGATGGATGGATAGAGGGATGGATGGATGGATACATGAGGAGAATGATAATATCACCTATTCTGCCACTCGACTGCTGGTTTCGCAGTGCTCATCCGTGAATGCAGCTCGGATTGTGTTGGGGGGGGGGATCAAAATCGTCACTCACTGTTTATCATAAATTTGCACACACACACACACACTTCATATTTGATCACTGTGCCAGACCACAGAGAATTGAAGAAATGCAAATGTGGCCAGCAGCTTCCCATTCGCTAGCACTGCTGATGATCCCGCAATGAGTCTGGGGGGACGGTACCTGTAGAATAACAACCACGGTGTTATCGCCATGAAGACACAGGCAAACTGACAAACTGATAAACAGATAAACTACCTTATCTGAATGAAGAATTGTATGCGTCCACTCTGAACTCAATCCACCCCATGAATAACTTGAGCACAACAGTTTGTCCTATCATATTTTACCATAATATGCATTGCATGACTTTTCCTCATCATTAATTCATATTGCAATGTTATTTTCATCACGTCATCAGATCAGTTGTATGAACAATCTCTTGTCAAATTGCACAACTTCATTTTGCTTGAGTCGTTGATTCCTTTATAGTATTTATCGTGCCACATAAATGCCACATAAATTCATTAAAGGGGGCGGTTTTGCAGACAGATCAGGCCTAATCCTAGACTAACTCACACTTTTAATCTGGACTGACTGAAATGGCCTTTCTCAGTCATGGTTTAAAACACATATTAAAATAATATGATTTCCAGGAGGTAGATTAGAGCTCATCTAGGTATAAGTGAAAGCTTAAAGGGGACCTATTATGCTCTTCCTTATTTTCTGTCATATACATATATATATATATATATATATATATATATCAAATAATGAGGTAAAACAATGCCAAGTAATCGCTGTAAGCAAAATGCTGAGGCTTCCGACTGCTCTGAACGCTTGGTTTCCAATGTTGTTTTCTACTCTCTGCACGAGCTGACATCAGCATGTGCTGGATTTCATTATATGATCATCTCTTCCATCGGATCCGCTGTGCATTTCTCCAAACAAAACAAATAATTATTTGGTTTAATGGACGTGGGCCTCCAGGTCAACTTTGACAACAGAGAAAATAGATTATCTGGACTAAGACCTTCTGTCCAAGACTGGACAGAAGGAGCTGACTAGTTCATAAAGACCTTAGTCTAGGACTTCCTAGTCTACAACTAATTCATCTTGAATTAAGCAACATCTCAGAAAAGCATTTTTAAACTCTGGAGATTAAAACACCCCTAAAAGTCATTAAAAACTGTGAAAAAATACCAAAAATTTGCTATTAGTACATTTAGATGCACTTATGTATCTAGGTAACGACGGATTTCTGAGCCTGTGGAGGGTTCAGTGTTTTCCGCCTGGGTTTGAATCCATGCAAATTGAACACTGGGCGCAACGCAAATAAAACACTCAATTAGAACCTTAAAATGCGGTATACACAAACCCTTCCCAAAAAACAGACCAATCATAGGGGTATATAACTAGAACAGAATTTGGCATTTAGCGTGGGTGCAACACAAATCACAACAGATATGTTTCACATTCTTTCAGGGAGCTTCCATGATGTTTACTTAAAAACTGCTGCGTCAGCCAATTTCAGAGAGGAAGTACAGGTTTCAAAGATCAGACACACCACGACTGGTTAAAACCGCCAGGCTGGGCACTACATTCAAATTTCTCTGAAGTTATTTCAATGGATTTAGGAGTACAAGTCCTTTGTTAAACTTCATTCCAATATTCTCAATCACGTGTTTCCTGGTTTATTACCTGGGATACCAGCTAACGCCCCTGAATAAATCAGGTTCATTAGACTGGCGGTTCTCAACCTGGGGTTCAGGGACCCCGAAAGGATCCTTCAAGTGGTTCCATGTGGGTCCCCAGCAAAATCATTACTTATAAATTCACCATTAATTCCTGAGAGAAGGTACAATATTTTCTGTTTTCATCATCGTGTCACTGTTATCTCTCTGACCACTATGGAATTTTGGAGTGAATCATGTCTGACAAACAACAAAAAATAAATAAAAATCTTCTCAGATTGAGGTGACCCAGAAAAGTATCAAGTTGAGGGTCCTTGGTATGAAAAAGGTTGAGAGTCATTATACTAGAATAGAATAAAAGCCCCAATTGGCCAAATATAGATATTTATTTCCATATACTGTATATACACAAACCATCATACAAATAATCATTTTCTTCTCAAAAAAATGACTGTTAAAACGCATTAATCAATAAAAGTGCACACTGGTGGCTGTGGAGTATCTATAGGTGTAGTTGCATGGATTTGGGGAAATAAAGCCATCAAAAGGGTAATTTCTACACATCATACACAGCCATGGAAACACCACTTGGTGGGAATGGGTACAGAAGTAGTCTCCAGACACCTGAGTTTTTTTAAGAGGGGATGCATTGAGTAACCCCCCCAGCAGACAAAAAATGTCCAAATTGTCTCTGTTATGAGTCATTTTGGATAGTCTGGTTTAATCCACTTTTTTTGCAGATGTGCACCCCAGGGGGCAGGCAGGCAGAATACCTTTTACGCACCCACCTGCTCCTCGAAGACCCCCAGGTGTCTTTCAGACCACAGATTGAACCCCAAGTAGAATCCCACACCGTCACTCTCATCAACCCACGGAATTTCCATCACCCTTGAGGTCCTCGGCGGAGTTGAGGTGGTCGGCAAGCTCCCGCATCACCGCGTCCTTGCCGATCTGGTCGTTCCGTCTCTTCTCCATGATCACGTCCTCCAGGCTCTGGAACTCCAGCGTGTGGCTCTTCTTCTCGGAGAAGAGCATCTTCAGCCGGTACGGCTGCTTGCCGATGCGGATCTCCCCGCCGATCTTGCATTCGCGTCTGCCGAAGCGGCACCAGGCGGCGAAGCACTCGGAGTTCCTCCAGCGCAGGTCCCGGTCCCGGGCACCGACCTGGTCCAGCGCGTTGCGCAGGATCACCTCCGCCGGCAGTGCCCGGTACCGGTACAGCCAGTTCACGATCCGGCCCTTCTTGCCCTGACCGGCGTCGACGAGGAACTCGCACTTCACCTCGGACCGGTGCAGGTGCACCACCTGGAAGTCGCCCACGTACACCGCCCAGTGCGGGTAGTGCCCGGCGGCCACGAACTCCAGCAGGTCGCCGGGTCGGCACCGGTTTAGGAGGATCTCCGCGGAGAGGAGGATCGCGTCCGCGTCGGAGCCCTTCCGCTCGTACACGCACTCGTCCCGGTGGTAGACCACGCAGTCCAGCTCGTCCCCCGGGTCGAACGGCTTCTCCTCCCGGGGCGAGGAAGAGGAAGAAGAAGAAGAAGAAGAAGGGAGGCGCGGGAGCGGCGGGACGACGTCGAAGTTGTCCTCCTGGTCGTCGTCGGCAGCGAAGATGTAGGACACGCCGATCCGCGGACCGTCGTCCTCCGCCGGCTCGAAGCCGTGCGGGTCGGACGTCGGCACCTCGGCGTAACTTAAGTGCGTCAGTTTCTCCACCTGGTTCCCCATCCCCGAGGAAAGAAAGACCCCCGCCCCCCGGCAGCCACCTGTTCCTGGGGCTGGAGGTGAGGTGTGCGGGGGACTCACTTCATTGGGGAGGAGAATTGTAAATAAAAATCCCAAATTGACGCCTGCAAAAAATGGGAATAAAAATAAATGTTTAACTGAGTTAGATAAACTATAACATACATTTACATTTATTCAGAGCAGACATCATCCATTGGAGCGACTGCAACTTCTGTGCACGATGTCCTGCTTCAAAATTCAACGAGATATAAGTGCAAGATGCTGAAGGAATCAGAATCAGAATCGTATTTTTTGTGTGTATGTTAGTGCAATATGACAGGTTGGTCTACTGGTGTTGTTAATGCATTATGTCAAAATAACAAGTTAAAACTAGTCACCATCGTCGATATGTAGCCTGGTGCGTCCTTGTTAAGCCGCTAGAATGAAGGGAGCGTCACGTCCGACGACACTAAACTCACAGGTAAGAGGTTCACGACGCACTTGTTGCTTCAGGTTCTTATTTTGGAAAAAAAAAAACAAAAAAAAAAACCACGACTACTTGGACAGCGAGCTGGCTTGTCTGCGATCCGCGTGTGTCCTTCTCACGTATCTCTTGGTGGGAATCCAAATGGAGGGGAAAGCATTTTGAACGCGTCCACCTCGTATCCTGTTGAACCGGATTCCCGGGTCCCACTGGGAGCCGCGGCGCTGAATCTCCCACAATCCACTCACTGACTGGGAAGGAGGGGTGGAGGCGTTTAAAGAAACAGCACGCCGCCAGAGCAACACGGCGATAATAAAAATAATAATAATAAAAAACAAACAAAAAAAAAAAAAACCCGCTGGTACCGTTTTGAGGGGTTGCCAGGTTTGAGCCGCGATGCCTCGTGTCGGAACATTGCCGTCGACCAAACTCATCTGAGTCGATGGCGACCCGACAGCAGGAGTGGACTTTCGCAGCTGATATTCACTGCGCCCAGATGATGGATAATGTTTTACTTCTTAGTATTCACAAAGAATCGAGACGCATTGTTTTATACTCACCCCTAATGTAGCACTCCCATCAGGAGTTCAACGGGGGACAAATCCAAAATCTGCATTCAGTGGAGTGTAAAAAAAACACACTCTTTATTCCAGACAAAGCCAAAATGATGATTCAAATGCTATAAAATACCTGTCCCGAGTGTGGTTTCACCCAAATGAGTGACCTGCCAAATTGTGTCAGGTCGAAAATGAACAGTTTTGAGAAAATGGCAGCCACCAAAAGAGAAACATTACACTTTTTAACCTACACTCATTTCACACCTGTATAACCGCATTGCCTTGAGATATACGACAAGGTTGTTTTACAGAAACTGGCAGATAACTATTTCGATCGCTTTTCTTGAGGCGAGATGTCGTCTTCTCATCTTTGCGTACGATCTACTTTTAGATGATAAAAACACATCGTAAAACAATTAAAAAATAAAAAAGATAACGCTTGGAATCTGCAAAGTCAGACTGCTGTGTCATGTCGTGTTCAGAAATATGAAGTGAGTTTTTTTTGCACTGAACACAGATTGTGGATTTGTCCCCCCCCATCACTTGCATTGAACTCCTGTATATGCCACACGTCCAGCGCAGAGGGGAGGCTGGAGTGCCGGGGGAATGAAACCCACCTACCTACTACATGAGCGGTGAGGATGCAACGAGGATCAACTTCGGAAAGAGAATATCGGAACTGTTCCTTTAAATAGCTCAGTTTTGGAGATGCAGGACCTGGTTGTTTCCCTCCACAGCCCTGCACTGAGCTAACACAATTAACCTGCAGCCCGTTGCTATTTCGGTACTGGACACACAGGGACAAAATTGGCGTTGACCTTCATGTCTGAATCTCGGTGAAATAGGCGACATTTCTTAAAGAAAAAAACGACCTTTACCTAGATACCGAAATACCTCTAAAGCTGTGTGTAATGAGTTTTCTTTATGCGCCGATATACATTTTTAATTGCTATTGGTATTGGAATTGGCCTTGCAAAAGGCCAAATTTAACCATCGACATGAGATGGTGCAGCCATTTTATGTATTTCTTTTATTTATTTATTTTTTGCTGATTTTGAGTGTTGGTGTACTGGATAGGCATCATAACAAATATCAAGAAGAGAGTGATAAAACATGGAATGAAAAACCCAAAAGTCCCAGAGGGAAAAAAAACAAGTGCATGGTTATAGATGCAACATTTGAAAGATGGAAGTTGTTGGTTGACAGATACAGTCGTGCAAAAGCTGTTTGGGGGCCATTTTTATGCGATTATGGGAAACATTATCAGCAACCCAAGTGGACGTACAGTACAAGGCCTGTGTCACACCACTGACAGTGCCATTAAAGATAAACAATAACACCAACTGAGCACATTGCGTCTTCACAGATGTGACATTTTGTTGTTAGTAGTTGTTATTGTCGTAATTTTTCCTTGTGCTGCTTATTTTTGAGTGATGTTGACCGACCTGCGAACGGGTGCAACAATTCGGCCCCGCTGTGCTGTGCCACCTGGAGTGAAATGTCGAACCCCGCTCACGCTCTCCACCCTGAAAGCCATTTCAAGACGTTCCTCGTAGACCGGGAGGTGTTTGAGAGATGACAAGCCGGTTCTACCATGTTTTTGTCTTACAAAGGGAGCAGAAGGACCTCGGACAAAACAAGTTATTCC
>NC_137195.1:28687870-28725370 GCF_960531495.2 Zeus faber
TTTAAACCTACAGAAAATGATAATGCATGGAAAGCACTGGGGCTCCCCTACATCAAGAAACTCCAGAAAACTTACAGGATTTACCCAATTTGCATTATAACATCTCTCAAATACACATAAATGAAACAGATGCTGCATTTTCCTTAAAATGTTTATTTTGAATGTTAGGAATAAATTTGTCAAGGAATCAAATCTAAGGCAAATATTGCAACTGATAAAAACTAAACATGAAAATTTCCCTCCCCCCCAAAATATACAATAAATAAAATGAATAAGGCCATTACACAGAATTAACATAAAATAAATTAGGTCATTGCACAGAATAAGAGAGCACTTGGCTACCAAGAGAGACTGGTCATTTTAATTTCCAAAAAAATTGGGCTAAAATGGCAGCTTGGGGGCCCGCTGGTGGCTTCGTGGGCCCTATGCAAAAGCATAGTCTGCATATAGCAAGAAGCGGCCCTGCAATGTGGCTCCCAAACGATCTGGCCTCACTATCCACTGTTTGTCACAGGTCGCTATTTAAGATTCAAACCACTCTAATGGCCTCAAGATGCAAAACAATGAAATAAAGGACTTACAATAGGGCCACAAGGGCCACAATACTATGGAATAAAACGCACATCCGGCCCAAATGAGAACACCAGGAACACAGCAGTTAAACTGCCAAAATGCTTCAACACGGCCACTTTCAGACCGGGACCAACCGGTTAAGAACCGCCGCACTAAAGGAAAAAATGCAGTTCAGCTGTAGCAATGACACATTTTTTGTCTCCGTGCGGGGAAAAATACCTTTATCTGACTAATGAAGGTTTACCGCTCAAAGAGTCGGATGTAAAATGGCTGCTGCCAAACTACTATCTAGATAGAAGTTCCACAGTTAAAATCCTGCAAACCTCGATAAAAAAATTCAAGAAGAAATGCTATAGAACAAGGAACCAGGAAACACGGGTTCCTGGATCCTGATCTGCCGTGAGCTTTAGGGATCATTTGATACTATACTGTACAAACCATCTGGGCAGCCCAGTAGGTTCACCGCCAAAAGCTCAATACCGTGAGTTGGCCACTGTGGATTTCCTCCATGCACCCTCATTAATACAAAGGGTGTGATTCACTTTGAAATGGATAGAAAGAACACGCAGATGAAAGTGAATTATCACTTGGGCTGGTAGGCGGCTTAATAAGTGCTTCTAGGTCATTTTTTTTTTATTTCTGCGCCTTTTATTTTGAATATTACCTTTTTTCTCCTGTCGGAATAAGGACCTTATCTCAGCTTTTTTGCTGCCTCTGTATGCTTTCCAGACAATTTTGGTGAAGTTGTTCTGTACTTTGAGGTTGAGAAAGGTTTTTAATGAGAAGAAGAATCTTTATTTGTCACATGACCCCACTACAACACATGTATATATAAATAGTATATATATACACACGTGCTCATGCTTTTTGGGGTGGTAGCCAGTGAAATGTGGCCTCTGCATTTAACCATCCTGGCTTGTCCTTCCTCCGGGGGGGCAGCCAGGAGCAGTGGGCAGCATTTGTCAACACACCCGGGGACCTGGTACTAAGTGTCCATCGCTGGTCAGACGATGATGTGTGCATGTTTTTGGTGGGGGTCCTTACCAATGGTAGGTGGAGGAAACCCCATGTGAGCACGGGGAGAACATGCAAACTCCACACAGGAAGGCTCCTATTTGGGAGATAACCCGCCGGTGCCAAGAGCAACCCAGGCAGGAATCAAACCCAGGACCTTCTTGCTGTGAAGCAGCGGTACAATGCACTGTGCCACCGTGCCACACAATTGTGGACTCCTTACAGGATGGAATATAAATATTCCCTTCATGAGACCCCATGGGCGCAATCACAAGCAGTCGTGTACAAAACAATGCCGTGCTTTCGAATACCCTTTTCATTAAGTCAAGGAGAGCTGTCTGCCCTTCAAATAGAATTTTCTTGCATCTACTGTATGTTCCCACTCAGATTCAAACACACACACACACACACACACACACACACACACACACACACACACACACACACACACACACACACACCAAACACACACACACATGTCTGACACATGCCTAATCAGTGGAATCTAAATCCCACAGTTAGCGGTTCCATTAGACCATGTGCTTATGAGAAGATAATAGTTTGGTGATATGAAGACACAACCCCAAGAGGAGGCGGGGGATGGATAGGTGACAACAATGCTGCTGCATGAAAATGGCGTTCTCCAAATAGTGTGTCATTTTCAGTTTCAATTCAAGAAAATGAGTCACCAAAACTCTCAATTTCTGTCTGATTACGACAATGTGGATTCTGGACATGAGTGTGCGTAAGAATTTAGAAGCGTAAACAAAAGGTATGAAAATAATACAGTCCCCTGGCGTTCAAGCTCTAAAGCTCACTTCACACCGAATCGCCCAATCGCATCCAACAGTCAGAACCCCCCATCCCCCCCCCCCCTGGTGTCCATCCGTTCAACTGCGTGTGGGTTTCGCATCACAAATAATGTCCTGAAAAATGGGAGGGCTTGTTTCTTCCGGTACAACAGCGAGTAGTTTGCTCAACTGCACATTTATCATGTTCCGTGAAGTGGAGTTTACAACTTCCTTTATGTAGTGTTTGAAAAGTGCGGACAAAATTAAAAAATAAACACAATTCACTGATATCAAAATAGATTTACTGATAGTGAATGGGGTGACTTATTTGTTGAGTTTTAAATTCTGCATCGCAGCATGTTCGTTTTTCATGTGCCTGAATCCGCCTCTCCACAGGGATGAATGGACTTCCGGTTTGTTATTGTCGTTTGTCGGATTCGGTGTGAAGTAGGCTCTGTAGTAGCGCTGTTATTTTCAATTTTTGTATTTTTATTCTATTTCAACAGCTAACTTTGTCCTATGGGCATGGGGGGGGGCGGGGGGCGGGATTTAGGACTGACGTAACTTGACAAGTCAAGTCAAATTTATTTATATAGTCCTAACAATACAGTCTCAAAGGGCTTCACAGACCCACATTCCACATAGAAATCAACGGCATGCCCTGGTCTGAACCCTCAAGGAAGGAAAAACTCCCAGAAAACCAAAAAATGATTCTGACCTCCCCTTGCATAACTAATTCAAAGACATACATTCTCCTCATCCACAGCACCGTGAATTGCTCTGAAAGGCCTCTGTGCTATGTTCATGAGAAGCATTCCTCCATAGTGTCAACACGTCAAGAGTGCACAAACAGTTAAGGAACTAATATGGTTTCATTGAAGCACGTAGAAAGTAGATCTGGAATATCCTGATGGTTTTTCTATGGTGTCTGGGTCTGGGTCACTATTTAAGATGGATACCTGAGCCCAAACAGGGCTCAGAACCCCCCCCCCCAAAAAAATAAAATAAATAGAGCACAAAAAAAGTTGTGTATCTGGAGAAAAAAACGATTAGAGAAAATTGATTGCATAGACCACAGTGACTTTGCTTATCTTCACTTTTCAAACTACCTTGCAAAGTTTGATTTCTTTGAGGAATTGGAAACAATCACATTGCTTCTGTAGAGGCATTCATCCATGAAATATGGACACTACGAGAGAAGAGACTAATCTCTTCCAGGAAAAAGGGAAGGGCGCAAATCTTTCCCTTCCATGACGGAACGCAAGCCTTGATGCATGTTTTTTTTTTTCTGGCACATAGAATAGAATATCTTTCATTGTTTTACAAACGAAATCTCTGCAATCCAAATGCATAATCCTCTGCATTTCACCCATTCTTTACCTAGGAGCTGTGTCGTAACATGATGGTAATAGGCCCCAGTGCAAATATTTTTTGGACCCTCCCTGCAAGGGGATGCACAGCAGAGTGATAGCCACAGCTGTGTCACTGGGCCAGCTTGCTTTTTGATAGTGGGAGGAAACCAGAGCAAACACGCAAACTCCACACAGAAAGGGACAGAAACAGAGGGTTTGAACCCGGGTCCTTCTTGCTGTGAGGAAAGAGTGCGAGGCACTGAGCCACTATGCCCCACAGTTTTCAATCAAGCGTGTTTCCCGCAGCCCAGTTAAAAATATGCATTCACTTGCTATCTCATTGCAGTCGTAAACGTTAATTTGTCATAATGATGAGGATGGTAGCTCAGGAGGTAGAGCTGGTCGTCGAGTAATCTAAAGGTTGCTGGTTCGATCTCATGCTCCTCCTGGTAGCATGCTGTAGTGTCCTTGAGCAAGCCACTGAACCCCTAATTGCTCCTGATGGCTGCGTCCGTCGGTGTTTGAATAATTGTAATAAAAGTTTTAATAATAAAAGTCGCTTTGGATAAAAGCGTCTGCTAAATGTAATGTAAAACAGCTTTGATTTTCCTCTTTTTTTTACTTAAAGTCAATTGAGTTAATCAACGTGCTCAATTAAAGGCCACTTCAACAAACGGCTGTTTTCTTTTTTCAACATTTTTCAACTGACTGCAAAAAAACATACTCACAAATAGTGTTACTGTAATCACATCACATTGTCTATAACCAGTGATGTAACACGGTACTGTTCCTGAAGTCAGTAATCACATTACTCACATTAGTCACTACCAATCACGTTACTAATCAAACAATTATGTTGTTAATCATTAATTTTGTTATCCTCCATAAAGAGATCCACCATTAAATGAAAGAGGATTATCTTGTTATCGTCCAAATAGTTTACAAAACAATTATTCATGAAATAAAGAAAAGGATCTCTTCTCTTGGCAGTTGGAGATGTGCAATACAAACAAAGAAACAAACAAACAAACAAACAAACAAAGAAACAAACAAGCAAAAATATATATATATATGTAATAGAATTATCAAATCAATCAATCAATTTCTAGAAAGATAAATCAATTAAACATTAAATAAATATATTATATGATTTATGTGATATTTTATCTTGTTGTCTTTAAAAAATAGTCCACAAAAATATCATTAGTGAAATAAGGAAAAGTATATTTAAACAAACCAAAAAGCAAACACTAACTGAATGACTAAATGCATTAATTGATATAAATGTTATATTAATAAATATTATTTATTTAATTAATTAATTAATTACTTACTTAATTACTTAATTACCGAATTAATTAATTAATTAATTGATTACTTGATTATTTATTTATTAATTATTTTTATAATATAGATAAAAAACATAAAAACCATATAAAGAATGATAGAAAAAAATCGCAATCAAACAAAAAAAATCAACCAATATTAATAATAGATAAATCTTGTTTTCTTAAAAATCCTGTCCAATTATAATATTCACGTCTAAATAAAAAGTTTCTTGAAATCTCCTCTCAAGGCATGTTGAAGACATTGTCTCAATACGAGCTGAATAATTCTATACACACAATTGTAGGCCAGTGAAATCATCTCAAAGGAAAAGAAAAAAGATTTTGTTTATTGTCAATATTTCCGGCTTGTGAGCAATGTTGTGGTGTTACTCAAAAACTAATGAATGACACCTTGCTTGTTAAAAAGTAATACCCTGCTTTACTTATTACTCCCTATAGAAAGTAATTTGTTACATTACTCGCTACATTACCTTTGTGTAACTCTGCATCATCGCCTGACGTAAGCTGGCCTGCGGTTGGTATAGCAAAGTCACTTCCGTGCGACATACAACAGCAACAAGATGGAGAACTCCCCTGGTCGGAGCTGTGTGTTTGTTGTGTGTCATGGGTTTCATGAGTTGACTTTGACGAGTCAAAATCGCGTTGTATTTCCCAGTTCCCATATACGCTCAATGAAGCCTGGACTTCACTGTCGGCCCGTTTGTCTGCGTTTTTGTTCCATTTTTTAAGGCTACCATTACGTTGTTGTTGTGTAACATTGTTGTTAACTGCACTTTACAAGGGTTTTTAAATATGGTGGTGACTGGTGCTGCATTGGGTCATGTGTTTGATCAATCACTGTGCACTTACGTCACTCAAGGTTCCTCTTATGCTGGGACAGTACCTACCCTGAAGTAGGAGCTAAAAAAGTCCCTCAAAACGCCTGTAACATGGTGTCACGGCGCATGGGGATCTGCCACAGGTCGGCCAGGACTAGTGCCTAGAGCTCCAGCTAACCAAAGTGGTCCGTGATCATCGGGGGCACTTTAGCGAGTAACACCAAAAGCCCCTCCAAACGCACTCGCTCCATCAGTCTGAGTAGAAATCCTGACGCTGGGAACGCATAAAGAAGACCCCTCGGCCACGGGTGGTGTGCGAACACGTCAACCCCCGGGGGGGGGGTCATCTCTCTCATGGGGAGAGAACCACAGGGGACAATGAGCAGTCTCTCGTTATTCAAATAGGCCCACCCGTGCTGTCCAGAATAGTCTCCACAACTGGAGTACTATATTCGGGTGGAGGCGCTATTCTGCCTCGCAGGGGCCCCTCTGTGACATGAGGTCCGCCCCAACGTGCAGGTGGCCCAAAATGTGGCTCGCAGACAGAGAGTGACCGCACAACCCCCTGGCGGTTGATGTACGCCACCATAGCCCGGTTGTCTGACCTGATCTGCACATCTTGATTACCAGAGGTTCAAAGTACTTCAGGACCAGTAACACAATCTCCAGTTCCAGGAGGTTGATGTGTCGTGTGGACAGGGGCCACACGATCCCTACCACCGGACCGCAACCGGGCCCACCCCATCCCGTCAGGGAGGCGTCCATGTAAACCAGTGTGTTCCACGAGGGGTGCTGTCCTCACGCTTGGGTGTAGCCCACGCCCAACAGTGAGGTACCATGTGTGTCTTGTCAGTGGTGCAGGGGTTCAGGCGCTTGTGCGCCGTAGTCTTGGAGGCAGCATGTCCTATGAGAGGCATAGCGCTCGCACAGCCGTGGGAGTCCCTTGGGTGTGGCGAGGTACCCTGTGTGGACGCGCCCAGGTCCCGGTCATGCTGGTGGTCCGAGGGTTCAGGTGCTCATTGAGCGCCGCAGGCTCGGAGGCAGTGTGTCCCACGAGGGGCGCTGCCCTCCTGCAGTAGTGGAAATCCTGATTGGACGCGGCACGTGCACGACGAAACGTGCGCAAACAGCCTCGGGTTCTATTACCTCCTCATTTGGGAGAGGGCTGAAGGTCCTGCTTTGCAGGGGGCAGCGCAAGAGTGGATCTATAAACCTCACACTGCGCCTTATCAGAGTGATCATCATCCCTATCCCCCATCCTCAAGACGGCGAGGAAGTGTGTGGGGTTAGGGTTAGGGTTTCATACAGCTATGCTGCTGCATCCTGATTGGCTAATGTGGTTCGATGAATACATTTCAGTAGTTCCACATTACACGTTTGGAGATATACTAAATGTAGTGAGACAAAGATTTATTAGGCATAAAAATGAACACTGGGATCCATTGCACCAAACATGTCGATCACAGTTTCAGTACTTAAGTCCCCAAAACACTTACAACATAAACAGAAACAATTACTAACAATTTAACATCACTGACCAGTCATGCATAATACTTGCAACATTTAAAAACGTATAATTAACAATAAAACATAATAACATAACTCTCGAAGTCGAAACACAATGCATGCTGGGAAACCGGAAAGCACAATGCTAACTATGTGGCAATTATGTGACTTGCATTTTCGGACCGGAGGAACTTTTTGGTAGTTCTCAGAACAGTTGGAGGACCCCCCCCCCATTTTATTTTGTGTGTCCGCACTGCAGGAACTGAGGACGATCGTAGTTCTTGAGAATGCCATTTTATGGGACTTTCTTTAGCTCCTTCTCTAGGGAAGGTACTCTCCTAGCACAAGAGGAACCTTGATTGACGTAAGTGCACGGTGATTGGTCGAACACATGAGGCAATGCAGCACTGGCATCCGCCATATTTCAAAACCTGTGTAAAGTGTTAGCAGTTAAAATCAACTCGTAACGGTAGCCTTAAAAATTGGAACAAAAAACAGACAAATGGACCAAGCCAGAAATATTGAAAATAAACCATTTTTTTTTTTTTACTTTCCTTTGGATGATTTAATTGGCCTACAATTGTGTGTGTATGGAATTATTCAGCTAGTATTGAGAAAATATGCCTTGAAAAGAGATTTTAAGATTTCTTTCTTTCATTCTTTCTTTCTTTCTTTATTTTCTTTATTTTTTTATTCATAATTCATGCATTTTGTCATTTAGTTACTTGTTTGTTTCAATATACTTTTGCTTATTTCAGGAACAAGACAACAAGATAATATCCATTACAAGATTTATTTCTTGTTCACTTGGTTTATCTTTCTCTTGATTGATTGATTTTATAATTTCATACGATAATAAATATTTATTTATTTATTCACTTGTTTTTTTAAATTGTTTATATTGCACGTCTTCAACTGCCAAGAGGCGCAATCCTTTTCTGTATTTCAGGAATGATTTTTTTGTGGACTATTTGGACAATAGATTTGTTTTCTCATTCATTCAAATGTTTTTGTTTGTTTATTGGTTTATTTATACATTTGTTTGTTTGTTTGTTTGTTTGTATTGCACCCAACTATCTGGCCAAACAAGCATGCTCATCATGCAGCCGGTCATTGGCAGCAAGCACCAAAATGATATGATGTATCAGTGTTGTTTACAGAGCTATAAGCATGCATCAGCATGTGGCGGACAGAGGGAGGGAGAGAGAGAGAGAGAAGGAATGGACTTGGAAGGAACAGAGTGGAAAAGAGAGGGAGAGATGAAGTGTGTGTGTGTGTGTGGGGGGGGGGGGTAGAGAGAGTGAATGAATGATGGAGCCAGACAGTTTTACCCAGCAAGAACTCAGAGTCACATGTGTGTGTGTTGCTAAAGAGAGACCCTATTTTTAGGGCGAGGAATGTACACAGAGGCCCCTGTGGAGCGCTAGAGAGAGAGAGAGAGAGAGAGAGAGAGAGAGAGAGAGAGAGAGAGAGAGACCATAACAAAAATTAACCCACAACCCCCCCGGCTCCTACAAACAGACTAACCCCTCCTCGAGAGCACAAACAACACAACACCCGACACACGGCGTCAACACAAGAGACGGGCGGGACAGCACGGGAAGATGTCAAGTCGAGTCTCTGGCTTTGAATACAGACAAGGACGCTTCTAGAATACAACAGACAAACAGAGAGAGAGAGAGAGAGAGCGAAAGAGAGAGAGAGAGAGAGAGAGAGAGAGAGAGAGAGAGCAAAGGTAAGACATATGGGAGGGACGGGAGGGTTTAGTGTAAGGGAAAGTTTCAGTGATATTTCTGACACTTTTTCAAAATGTCCATGCCATCAAATAGTTGTAGTATTATCTATGCTGTGATTATATATGTCCAATATTGTTGGTTGAATCGAGGCAAGTGTGTCGTTCATCACTCCTCTCGACATCCTGCCGAAGTGCTCTTGTGCAAAACATTGATTTAAACGCATTTTTCATTCATTGTGCAATCTCTCGATCCAAGCATGCTCTCCTGAACACCAAATATAGTTTCAAAAATACACATAAATTCACTTGTTTGCTGTTTTGGATGAACTCATGCTTTTGAAATGTCTTCTGAAATAAATCCCGGCTGGAGTCACAACAATGACGAACCAACAGCCAAAATAGTTGTGCGATCAACTTAGGCTCTGGAAAGCTGTCATGCTCCAGGGGGATCAAACACACTAAGCCCCATTGGGGGACAATCTGACAGTACCCATCTTGTAGACTTAATGTTTGAAGGCAGAGGGCACTACATAAAGGATCCATCATAAACTTTTTAAGAACCATTGGTGGAAGAAAATAAAAAGTACTCTTGAATTTTTACAACATACATGATCTGTTATTTTGGGGGTACATTCTGCCAATGTTTGTATTATTATGCTTGTTCAAATAAGCATAGAGACTAGTATGTTTGTGCAGTGATAAACAGAGCTTGATTTTGTATTGGCATTACATACTGTATTTGCAGACAGGAATATTCTTCTTAAAAGCCCGACCCAAAACCCCTGTCAGTGGGAGTAACAATGTTCCATGCTCATGATTGATGCAATATAAATGCTTCATGAATATTGGACCTGGCCTTTTTTTATCGTGAATAGCTTAGCTTCTGTTTCCCAGAAGCATTTTAATAATAAGATCATCTTTATTCATTGGCACAGAGAGGACCTAAAACCTAATCTTAATTCTCAGACACTTTCAGGAAAGCTGGCCCCCGGGTTTCTGGTGCTAAAAAATTAATGCTGCTGCCACTGTTCAAGGACACTCCCATTAATACACAAAGTGCACACTCACCTACTGCTTACTCTGGAGTGGGGACTGGCCTATAGCTAGCCTCTGAATGGCAGGCTGATGTCACTTTTATGATAAATAAGCAATCACGTAACTAAAGACCTCTTATTACCAATCATTTGGATGAGTAGTTGACTTGCAAGCCATTTTTTTTAAAGCCCCTAGCTGGAAACTCATCAGCTACAAGAACAAGTAATCCATCACAGACCTGTAAAAAAAACAAAAACTTAACAATCTGAGGTTTTATCTGAGTTTATTATTTGAATGTGAACAGAAAGTGAAGCAGAACAGCCCCTAATAGTCCAATGTCTCTCTTCAGCATGGACCATCCGGCAGTAGAGGTCTTCTACTACAAAGACAAGGAGCAGTCATGCAACCTTCTCCTGCAGCTCAACAAGCTCAGACAGGAAGAGGTCCTCACTGATGTGATCCTATGTTCAGACAATGCAGAGATCCCATGTCACCGCAATGTCTTGGTCTCCAGCAGCCCGTACTTCAGAGCGATGTTCTGCAACAGCTTTGTGGAGAGACAGCAGGCCAGGATTGACTTGAAGGGCATCACATCCACCATTTTGCGCAGCATCGTTGACTACGTTTACACAGGACTCGTCACCATCACCATAGAGATTGTCCTGCCTTTCATGCAGGCGGCATCCATGCTGCAATATGGACGCCTTTTTGAGGCCTGCTCAGTTTTCCTCCAAGAGCAGCTGAGCCCAGAAAACTGTTTGAGCATGATAAGACTCTCTGAGATTCTGAATTGCAACAGCCTGAGAGACAAGGCCAAGGAGATGGCCATGAAAAGCTTCTCTGATGTGTCGTCATCAGAGGACTTGTGTGAGCTGTCCTTGCCCGAGCTCCTGGGATACCTGGAAGATGACTGCCTCTGTGCAGAGGAAGAGCAGGTCTTCGAGACACTTGTGGCTTGGATCCACCATGATCCTCTACCCCGTCGTAGTGCTGTCAGTGACCTTTTCAAGAAAGTTCGTCTTCGCTACATCCACCCGACCTATCTCTTCCAGTTCATTGCCAATGACCCGCTGATCCAGTCTTCTACCCTTTGCACTGAACTCATTGAATCCGTGCGGCGCCTCATGTTTGCCGTAAGCGCAAAGTGCCTCTGCGACACCTCCGTTGATTTTAAACCCCTTTGGGTTGCTCCCAGGCGCTACACCTGCCGTGAAACGCTGGTGGTGGTGGGAGGAAGGATAAACAACAAGCAGACCTCGAGGGAGGCCCTGCTCTTCCAAGACGTGAGTCAGACATGGCAGCGGCTAGCAAAGCTTCCCATCCGCCTTTACAAAGCTTCTTACGTGTGCCTCCACAGTATCCTTTACGTCCTAGGAGGCCTGACTACTTCCACCAAGCACAGCCAGGTCAGTGCGACTGTCTATACCCTCTCACTCAAGACCAACCAGTGGCGAACGGCAGAGCCCATGCTGGAGGCGCGCTTCGCCCACCAAAGCGTCTCCTACCTCCACTTTATTTTCATCTTAGGTGGCCTGGGCCCTGACAGACAGCTGCGTAACAGTGTGGAGAGGTGAGATTAAATGCAATAAGACATTTCTTGGATCGGTGTTAGCTTTTCTCTGCAGTGTCAAGATGATCAGAGTTTTCTGTGTGAAGTTATTAATAAATTAATGAAATGGACGGGGGGGGGGGGGGGGGGGGGGGCATGTATTTATTGCAGGGCATTCAAAACAAACCATTCACACACCATAATGTTCACAGGTACAACAGTATGTTCAACCAATGGGAGTCCATAGCACCGATGCCTGAAGCTGTGCTCCATCCAGCAGTGGCTGCCAGTGACCAGCGGATCTACATGTTCGGAGGAGAGGATGCCATGCAGAACCCAGTCAGGATTACCCAGGTATGAGGCAATGTGCTCCCATAATCACTCATTCATAGTATCCATTCAAGTTTTCATTGAATTGTTGAATTATTCATTAAGTAATTTCTCAATCTAATGTCTACCTCTATAAAATACAATCTTGAAATTCACAATTTAAAGGTTATCCATCCATCCAATCATGCATCCATCCAGCCATCCATCCATTCATCTCGCAATCCAGCCATCCATTCCTACAATCCATTCATCCATAAATCCAGCAGTTTATTCTTGGCACATCCAGCCATCCACTCAGTCTCTCACTCCCTCCCTTTCTCCCCCTCTATCCTGAAGGTATATCACATTTCCAGAAACCAATGGTCCAAGCTGGAGAACAGGACGGTGAAGAACGTCTCTGCTCCCGCTGCTGCTCTTGATGACAAAATCTATATCATTGGAGGTAGGTGAGGCGGTCAGCTTCATCGCAGTTCATGGGAAGAGTACACAAAGAACTTAGAGACACAAGAACCAAAACAAAGTATATCTTCCTAAGTCTCAAAGTGAGTAGAACCAGAAATGACTGCTTCTAATTGGTTTGTTTTTCTTTTTTGTTTAACCTGTCAAAGGCTACACTAGGAGAGTGATAGCTTATGACACCAAGGCAAACAGGTTCATAAAATGCGCCAACCTGAAAGAGAGAAGAATGCACCACTCCGCTGCCGTTCTCGACAACAAGATCTACATCACCGGAGGGCGTTACATCAACGGCCACGACGTCATAGAGGACTCCGACAATTTTGAGTGCTATGACCCCGAGACGGACACTTGGGCGTCCAAGGGAACGCTGCCGTACAAACTGTTTGATCACGGCTCAGTATCTCTGACGTGTGTCTCGCAGACGTGGGAAAAATCCTAGCTGATGGGTCATGTTTGTACTAGATATTTGGGAAATGTAATTGACTAAATGACTGTAATGCTGCTATTGAATGACCTTTAATTTAGATTAACGACTTCACTTTATTCTTGTTTTGTTAACCTGTTTAAAAAATGTAGGAAGATGGCTTTTTTAATGATGCCCATTAAGCATTTAGTTGACAGCTAGTGAAAAAACGGCATAATCAATAATAAAACTTTGTCAGCTACAATATCACACTTTATACTATGAACGGGATAGGACATGCAAATTAATTTAACTAGCAGCATGGTGAAATTTGCTAATTTTAAGTCAACAATGTAACGGTTGATATTATATTTGTACAGAAAATGTGCTCCTCTCTTATTAGTTTCACGTGCATGAAAACAAAACCTAAAAGAAAAAGTCAGTTTGCCAGACAACAGCCCAAAACACCTTCTAAACCCATCAAATTTGAGCCAGGGATAGAATCCAGTTTTCAGAGCTATTTTCAGCCTTCTGTAAATCGTAAGATTTGGCTTGTCAAGTTGAAATCCCAGTTTGTGTATTGTGAGGACTGAGGCTATGCTTAACTGCTGAGCGATCGCCCTGAGTCTGTTGCTCTCACTGAAAAATTGTCCAATATCAGGTTCTTCTTTGGCTGTTTGTTGACATTGTACTAATGTCGCTAATGGTGGTGGGCTTTTCAAATGCAGAGATAATGTTAACATGTAGTTGAGTCCAACAACATTTTAACAAATGAACAGGTTACGTTAAGTCATTTTTAAATGCAATTTCCACATTTTGCACATATTTTGAATATTTTTTACCACCTTGACAATAAATCTTCACTATTAGCTCTCATGTTAGCTAATGCACAGACTATCGTGAAGTAGAGCATGGAAAATTGTGCTTTCCACTTTGAAATAATTGACATCAGTATATGCAGCATGTGATTGTATCAGGTGTACATTATTATTTGAGTCTAGCAACATGCCTCGCAGCATTTCTCGATAACATTCCCTTATATTGTTTTGCGATCTTGATTCTATGGCTTGTTCAAAGTTTTATTGCTGACAGTGTTCCATAGATGCACAGAAAAACGATTAACCTGACGCACACAAAAAAAGTTTGTGCATGCACGTTAATCTAATCTATGTCTGAATTTGAAGATGATGTGAAAAAGAAAATATTTTTGTACTTATTGACATTGACTTTGTACTTTTGGGCTGTCATTTTCATACTTTACTTTTCAGTGGCCATTTTTTTGTCAATTAAAGTACCCTAAAATTCTTAATAGTAGCATACATTTCAATTATATGTGTGGCGTTTTCAGTGCCCTCTGGCACAGACACAGAAGACGATGGGTTGTAGACACCCAGTTTATTGAAGAGAGGAGGCTAGGTGGAATTAGCCAGGAGCAGATCGAACATGTCATGACAGGGCTTCTTAACTGAGTGTGTGAGGATGGGGGTTTTAACCTGTTGCTCGTTAGCCCAACCAACGAGGTATGCAACCCTACATAACCCCAGCACCAAACTAAGGCTAGAAAGAAAGAGAACAAAAATGGAAATAAATAAAATAAAGCATACGCTGACACAGGGTTCCTTCCAGGGGAACAGGTTCCCCGAAGCAGCATGGTCGACCGCCCTCCTTCGCCCAGGACGACGACAGACTGCCCCCTCCTCCTTTCCGGAGCGTGGGACCTCGAGCTGCTGCGCTGGCTGGTGAAGGCGTAGCCCGACCTGGCTATCTCGGGGGCTGCTTGGAGGGGTGGCCTGGCTGCTGGGCTGCTGGATGGTCCTGGCGGTGGCTGCTTGGCGGAGGAGCTAGCTGCAGACGGTTGGGTGTCTTGGGACGGTCCCTATTCAGGTGCCACTGTGGCAGTTCTGCCTGCCACACTCCATCCAAGTGGCATTTCCAGGGCCCTTCAGCACAGAGGACGATGGGTTGTAGACACCAGTTTATTGTAAGTGGAGGCTAGGTGGAATTAGCCAGGAGTGAAGGAACATGTCATGACAGGGCTCCTATCCTGAGTGTGTGTGAGGATAGGGTTTTAACCTGTTGCTTGTTAGCCCAACCAACGAGGTATGCAACCCTATAATATACTCTCTCTCTGTCCCTCTCTCTATGTTGGTATGTATAGTATGTATGTCTGTATGTATGTATGTATGTATGTATGTATGTATGTATGTATGTATGTATTGCATATATGTACTGTGTGTATGTATGTATTTATGTACTGTATGTATGTATTTATGTATGTACTGTATGTATGTACTGCATGTATGTATTGCATGTATGTACATGTATTGCATGTATGTATTGCATGTTTGCATTGTATGCATGTATGTGCAGTATGTATGTATGGATTTATGTACAATATGTAGTGTATGTACTGTATGCATATATGTACAGTATGTATGCACAGTATGTATGTACTGTGTGTATGATTAAAGATTCAATAGGTTTATTTGTCACATATATATACATAGGTTCATACATATATGCAGTGAAATGTCTTTGCAACTGTATGTATGTATGTATGTATGTATGTATGTATGTATGAATGTCTGTCTCTGTGTTTGTCTGTGTGTCTGTGTGTCTATCTACCCCCCTCTATGTGTTATGAATAAACTGTGCTTTGTCAATTGACACCAGATGCAACCCGAGCAGCACATGGACCTCGAGCAGCTCTGTCCATATCATCTGAGTCACGCTCCGGTCCACGCACACAGGTTGTGCGTGTCCAGACGTGCCCTTGGGTGCATAGGAAGGCAGTCTTTGAATATTAAACATAAAATGGATCATTTTATTTGAAATGGTAGGACGTATGTATATATACTGTTTATTCTGTATATATACAGTATAAATACTGTATATATGTATTCTCGGGGGGCACGTACATGTCGAAAACAGCTTGCCCTTGGGTTTTCCATCTGCTAGAGAGTACTTGGTGAAGAGGAACAAGGGCTGCAGAAACACACTGTGACAGCTGACCGTGGCTGGGAGCCATGTTTGTTCCCTTGATGTGCACGGCACATTTAACAATCTAATGAACCCGCGATAACTGCTGAGAGTAGGTTAGCACACAGGAATAGTGAGGAATGTTCAACTAAATGGATATTGAAAAAGTTGAGGGTACAATATTCAGATTTTAGATTTATTGGTTTTATTATTTATATATATAATTAGAATATATATAATATAACATTAGAATATAATATATAAAATATTAAAATACAATATAATATTATCTTCCGAATAATATATTATAATAAAAATATAAATAATTTATATAAAAAAATTATAATTAAAAATATGATTTAATATTTTTTTATTAAAATAATTTGATCATATCAAATACAATTAATAATGATATAAAATCATATTAAATGGAAAGACATTCTCGTTAAGCATCGGATTTCTTATTTTTCAAATTTCCAAGGGTATTTATTTCAGCAGAAATATTTCTATCAACATAGAAATATGCTAATAAATATTCAGTGCACACACACAGAGGGAGAGAGGGACAGGGAGAAGCATAGGTAAGCGGGCTTTATTTTGGGAGACAAACAAGCGGGTGGATGTTACACCACGTGAAGCATGTGGACCCCGTGGGTTGCTGTGCTGGGTGGCAGATGTTAGAGGTGACTAGAGAGAGAGAGAGAGAGAGAGAGAGAGAGAGAGAGGTGGGGGCAGACAAAGAGAGAGAGCTACGTATAACAACCTGATGACCAATATTTCACAACAGAGAATTTGAGCGAGTGTTGAAACTCATCTGAGAGGAACAGCAACAGGTGTGTGTGTGTGTGTGTGTGTGTGTGTGTGTGTGTGACGAGTATTTTTGAGAGGGGTCACCGCAGGAATGAATATATGTCTCAACTGACTACCACAACAACAACAGCAGGGAAAGGGACACACACACACACACACACATAAAAGTAAACAAACAGATTGATCTATTTAATGTTTAGATATAGATCAAATAGACGTCTCCACACAAAATCTAAATTTCACACACACTATTCATTGGTAGTGGACTTTAATCACCTTCTGTTTTCGCGCATAACTGGCAAAGCAATGTGATGAATGCATATCTTGAGATCTTTATGTAGGTCACACTCCCTGAACACACACCAGTCGTTCTGCCTCTGATGTCACATAATTTTGGATTCACCAGGTACTTGTGCATAAGATATTCAAAGACATTTGGTCTATCGGCGACTGACCCGAGGCAGTTGCTGGGACTTTCCTGTGCTTGGCCCACTCCTGAAATATACTGGGGGAAAAAGGCCCACTCGGCAAGACCCGCAAGGATCTGTACAGTTTACAGCAGTTACAGCAATTGTGCGACCCAACACAGGCGGTGTCCTAATAATGATACATGAGTTCTAGCGCTTCTTGGAAGGAAGGGCTGGTGAAGTAGAGGTGAATGTGGTATGTGTTGCTGCTGGGTTTTGTTTTGGTGGAGGGTTTGAGGACAGCAGTGAATCAATCACCCCACCCCAGTCCCCTCAAAGGCTGATAAACATGACCACGGGGCGACCTATAAACGTTTTGTTTTCCGCCGGTGCTTAGCTTAGTCAACACCAGCCCTTTCTTTCAATTTGTTACTGTATGTTGAGAAGGAGCCGCACAAAGTCTTCAGGAGTCGTCTGGCGGACTAGGACAAAATTACTTTTTGCATTGGTTTTAATGGGCTGCTGTAACTCATAGACCCAGGGAAAATAAGAAATAAAACATCTTACACATTAACTGTGTCTCATGACACCTTATGTTAAGGCGAACCTTATGAATACTAACTTGTTTTGGCAGTGCTTCCTTGACACTCATAGATGAACAGCTTAGAGAAAGACCTGAGGTGCGTCATGTGTGTCCTGCGCTTCATTGAGTTGGTTTGATGTAATCCATCGGCCCTACAATCCAGCAGGAAATAGGAGGCAGTTTAATATTTTAGATCACCCTCTGTGGTAAAAACAAAACAAAAATCAATAACAAATAAATATGAGTACAATCTAAATAAATACAAGTAAAATCAAAATAAATAAATACATACGTACAAACATAAATCAACAAATCAATTAAAAAACATATAAATAAATTAATAATTAACATGAACAACAACAAACAACAACACCATGATTTTCTACTGATCATGTTGTTGTTTTTGACTGGATCAAGACACAATGTTGACACACACACACACACACACACACACTCACATGCAGACACTAAACCCGTACTTCCTAAAACTCCTGTCCTCCTTTCAAAAGAAATAACCTCAAGACTCAACAGTACACTCTGGTAAAATCCCAGCCGACAACAACTTGGGTCTATTTATAAAACCCTAAGGTGTGAGCAGGAATGGAGGAATCACCTGTCAGGAGTGTGTCCTTTGACCTTTGTCGTTAGGTAGGTCGACACATGGGTCAGTCCAAAGGCATTTATTTATAAAATAAAAAATAAAACAGTAGAAAGTCAATCAATAAATAAATCAATCAATCGATAGCTCCTCACAAGGTGTTCGTGATGGGGTTTTGCAACAGGGTAGATGATAAACAAAGCCACGTGTTGCGGGAGTCTGTCCAGGGGAGGCGTGGCTTCACTACTTCCGGGTTCCCAGCTGGACGATATAAGGGCAGCTGCGCAGCGACAACACTAGACCCGACACAACACAGACAGACAGGCAGACAGACAGGCAGACAGGCAGTGGGAAAAGAAAGAAAACATATATATATACACACACACTCAACTTTAAAGAAGCGCGGCACTTTTTTTCCCTAGCATTTGAGGGATTTCTCTTTCTTTTTTTTTTTGTCTTTTATTATTATTGTTGTTATTTTATTGTATTTTCTTTCCTAATTTGATCACTTCGAGCACGTCTGAGATGCCTTTTCTCGGACAGGACTGGAGGTCCCCCGGGCAGAATTGGGTGAAAACCGCGGAGGGGTGGAAAAAGACGACAGCCGACAACAAAAACCACAGGTTTGTCTCGCAACGGAGGATGGTATGCTCTTTGAAGGAGCCATCACTAGGTCGTGTGTGTGTGTGTGTGTGTGTGTGTGTGTGTGTGTGTGTGTGTGTGTGTGTGTGTGTGTGTGTGTGTGTGTGTGTGTGTGTGTGTGTGTGTGTGTGTGTGTGACCAACCAGCCTGATGTGCTCCAGTGACCACCCTGATGAGCCCCCCCTAAACTTTAGTTTCCACCAGTGTCCTTTGTTTTTCTGGGGCAGTGTTCCCTTCCCAGGCTAATCACTGAGCACTGAGCTATTTATAACTCCACAAGTGGCTGGATTAAGAGACCTTCCTCCCTCCCTCCCGTCCCGTCCACCACTAGTCGGTCAGTTAGTCCCTCAGTGGCGGAAGCGACCTGTAAGTGGCCACCTTGTCCCAGGAGTCCCGACGTCTGGTGTTTTCAAGGGTTCAGATGGAGGTTTGATTGTGTTGGTTTTTTTTGTCCCAGATACTGCGAGGAGGTGGAGGAGAAGGACGACTGCTACAACAAGGAGAACCTG
Organism: Zeus faber; assembly: GCF_960531495.2. Lineage (NCBI taxonomy): Eukaryota > Metazoa > Chordata > Actinopteri > Zeiformes > Zeidae > Zeus > Zeus faber. The sequence continues at coordinate 28,707,313 of NC_137195.1, forward strand.
CTGCTCTCCCTCAACTACGACGTGGCGGCCAAGAAAAGGAAGAAAGACTTGATGAATAACAACAGCAAGGTCCCCTGTGAGTCAACTCCCCGCCCCCCCCCCCCCCCCCAAACCAAACATGCACACTTTGTATTCACCCAGATTGACTTGAAGGAACACTTTAAACAGCAAACAATGCTTATGAGGCACTTTTAATAAACTCTTCCTTCACAGACTTCCACAGAGAGAAGTGGATTTATGTGCACAAAGGAAGCACCAAAGAGGTAAAAAAAATAAATAAAAACATTCCCTGCAGTACAGTGAAGCGTATTAACCATATAGTCTATGTCAACTTTTTTTTACGGATTGTGTGCATCTAATGCCCGCCTCCCCCCCCAGCGCCACGGATATTGTACCCTGGGAGAGGCCTTTAACCGTTTGGATTTCTGCAGCGCCATCAAGGACACCAGGAGATTTAATTACGTGGTCAGGGTGAGTCCTTTGTCTTTTTGTGTGTGTGTGTGTGTGTGTATGTGTGGGACGGGCTCGCCCCCCACGGGGGTCTTATCTATGCTCTTCAGACAAGAGTCTCTAGCTGGAGATGATAGATGAGATCCTGGGAGGGAGGGAGGGAGTGGGTGGGTGGGTAGTTCATGTGGTAAGGGGTGGTATCTTCAGTTCACTGGTAGTATAAGTAGCCCCCAACATCCCCCACCCTCCAGTCACCCATCTCCACATGTGCTCTCCCATGTGAGACATGGTCCAGACATAAGAGAGAGAGAACCACGTGGTTGCTTCTGGAAAGGGAAAGGTCATTATGACGCCTACTCGCTGGAGGTGAGGGTCCTGGTCCTGTGGCACAGACAGCTGTTTGGTGAGGTGCGACCAGCTGGGAGATGGGTCCAATTATGAAACTGGACCTGGGAGTCAGGTGACTTGGCCACACACACACACACACACACACACACACACACACACACACACACACACACACACACACACACACACACACACAACCCCCACACTCGTTTCCTCCCCTCCGGTCTCTCTCTCCCCTCTCTTCGAATCTTCCCGGTTGTTCTTTTCATTCAAGTTTACCCGTAATCCCGTGTGTGTGTTAAAACACCTAGAACGAACCTCAACGTTGTCCTGCTATACCCAGGGTTCAGCACCCCCCTCCCCCTTTAAAAGAAACCCACTCAGACTTATGGTTCATTTTTATGTAATTATTTGATTTATTTCTTTCCCTAGACTGACCTTTTTAGGGAGACAGTTTGAGAATAATACAAATTCTAGTTGAACAATACAATACAGTCTGGACCTGTCGTCCCAGGTCACTGCTCTCTCCACTGGCCTTGTTTGACCCCATTGGCCAGGGACCTCATACGGCTCAGTTTGTTTTTTTTTATTAAATTTTTATTTTATTTTTTTTTAAACCAAGATCCGGTTCATCCACGCGAAGAACGGCCAAAAAGAGTGTATGGTTTCCAGTCCAATTACAGACATCTTTGCATTGTCTTTTGTTTTTACCTACAATGTACAACAATCATGGAAAGCGGATGAAAGCCTTCTGTAGGGACGGCTGTGCCAAGTCATGAGGTGGGCCAGGGGTGGAGAGTTGGGGGTGGGTGACAGGGGTTAAAATCTGAGATGGAAACAGACTGTGGAGGAACGCCTGACAGGGCTGTTGTTGAAAGCCAGTTTGGCCTGGATAAATGGGACGGTGGAATGAAGCTGGTGAGGATGAGAACAAAGTAAGAGGGTGTGAAGGTGTGTGGCTCGAATGCGAGCAGGTGCAGCGGTGGTAGTGTGTGTGTGTGTGTGTGTGTGTGTGTGTGTGTGTGTGTGTGTGTGTGTGTGTGTGTGTGTGTGTGTGTGTGTGTGTGTGTGTGTGTGAGAGAGTCATGAGTTTCTCCATGACGTGGCGGCTTCTGTTGCTACATGCCAACACGCCTACTCCTCTACAGGCAGGAACAAAGGGTCAAACAATTCCTGCAAAGAAGTATTAGTTGACAAACACTAGTTCTAATAGTTTCTTCCCAGAAGACACCAGGGCTGTAGAGCTGCCAGGAATAGCTCCACGTTTCTTGGAACGCCTGGAGCCTCTTGGCGAGTCAGGGCCAGGTGGACCTGCTCCAGACGTGCCCTTCACCTTTATCTAGGCGGAATTTATCTTTTTTGTTTGTTTTTGTTACGAATGCGGCGTTGGCGGACGGGGCTGAAATGTGTGCGTCTTTCCCTCCATCTAGTTGGTGGAACTTATTGCCAAGTCCAAGCTCCCATCACTCAGCGGCGTAGCGCAGACAAACTACATGAACATTCTGGAGGGAGTGGTACAGAAAGGTGAGGTTCCCTAATTCTTTGGGATTTATTTATTTGCTTGCTGTCCTTTTTTTGTTTTTTACTTATATCACAATATTCTAAATAATATAAATAGTAATAATAGTGATAATACTAATAGCTTTATTTATATAGCACTTATCAAAACAGATGTTACGAAATGCTTCACAGATTTAAAAGACACAGAAATAAACATCATAAAATTAACAGAGCATCAGAGACCGTCAAAAGACATAAGATGGTCGACTTGTATCATAGATGACCTGAGATTAGCATCATCACGTGGCTTCACACAAACCCAGGGGGCCGTTTCCAAAAAATTGTTTTCACATTCCTCCGCGTAACACATTGGAGCGGGAAATGAATTTGGGGGAGGGGAAGGCTCTGACAGTGACCAGAGCCTTCGAGGAATGAAAGTGTAAACCAAGAGGTTCTTTCTCCTAAATGTCGATCCAGGTTGTTTAGGCAGTGTTGTGAAACCTCTTGTCCAAATATTATGAAGCCACACGTTGCGGGGGTGGGGGGTGGGAGGGGCTTCTTACAGATCTCCCCAAAGCATCGAACAAACTGGTAATCCAAACCTGGTTCCCTCGGCGTCGGTGTCCTCCCTTGCAGTCCTGGACGACCAGCAGAACGTGCGGCCCATCAAGGAGCTGCTGCAGACCCTGTACGTGTCACTGTGCGCCCTGGTGCAGGACATGGGCAAGTCGGTGCTGGTGGGGAACATCAACGTGTGGGTGCAGCGCATGGAGAACATCCTGCAGTGGCATCAGCAGCTGGACAGCATTCAGATCAACAGGGTAGGACTGATGGACACATGAACCCCAACTCAAGTTTTGAGTTCAGGGATCAAGCCGTTTGTGTAAGCGTGACTAGGTACTACTACCAACTCTTCTTTTAACGCAAGGGTTTTGCTCGTCCTTCCAGCCTGCGGCCAAGGGCATGGGTCTGACTGACCTGCCCGCCAGCCTACAGTTGAACATCATGGAGCGTCTGTCGGACGGCAGGGACCTGGTTAGTCTGGGGCAGGTGTGTCCCGACCTGGGGACCCTCGCCGAGGACCGGCTGCTCTGGAAGAGGCTCTGCCATTACCACTTCACTGACAGACAGGTGTGTGTGTGTGTGTGTGTGTGTGTGTGTGTGTGTGTGTGTGTGTGTGTGTGTGTGTGTGTGTGTGTGTGTGTGTGTGTGTGTGTGTGTGTGTGTGTGTGTGTGTGTGTGTGTGTGTGTGGACAAATGGTTAAAATGTGACCATGAAAAAGGCACTCTGGGAGATGGGTATTTTCCCAGGTGTATCAAAAGACTATATCTGCAATACAGGCTATCCATTAGCGATGAAGGGACTAGTTTTCTCTTAGTTAAAAATTGCCATGTCGATATCCAAAGCGGCAACTATTATTACTATTATTGATAATTTTCTTTGAGCAAGGACTCATTTGTTCCTTGTAAAATGAAGTGTATTTTCCAAATATACCACTCCTAATAGCACAGAGAAATGTCCTTTTTTGTTAAATTTTTTTTATTCAAGTTGAATTCAGTAGAGGGTGTGATCACAGAAACAGCCTCAGCCGCTGACGCCTCGTTCCGACCCGCAGATCCGCAAGAGGCTGATGGTGTCGGAGAAGGGCCACCTGGAGTGGAAGAAGATGTACTTCAAGCTGAGCCGCTGCTACCCTCACCGAGAGCAGTACAGTGACACGCTGCACTTCTGCACACACTGCCACATTCTCTTCTGGAAGGTAGGTGTGTGTGTGTGTGTGTGTCTACGTACCTCTATAACAAATTTCAACGTCAAACGTGCAGGACTGTGCATATTATCATCGCCTGCTTGTAGCAACGCAAGACTCGCAAATGATTCAATCTCAGTGAACAACTCTTTAAAATGACTCGGGGAATCTTCGATTCACAAACTGAAAATAATTCACTCTGGTCCATCGTTCACTGGAAGTCCGCCCTCGCTCACAGTGCGTTACACCAACTGAATCGAACGAAGCAAGAGTCGGAAAAAAATCGACGACTCGTTTTACTGAGTGACTCGCCAAAAAGCAAATCTCAAAAAATGAGTGGAGCCTTTTGTCACTGGGAATAACCATCACTTTGAGAGTAAAACTAATTCTGAGAAGGCAGAGCTGCTATTCCTGCTGGGACTGATTTTAATTTGACAAATCCTTGTCAGTGCACCCTTGCCATTTTGATCTTTTGAGATTTCTATTGTTCCTTAATTAAACTGCCACAACTGATCTGTCTTTCTGTCCAATCCAGGACACAAACCACCCCTGCACGGCCAACAACCCAGAGAGCTGCACCGTGTCCCTCTCCCCTCAGGACTTCATCAACCTCTTCAACTTCTGAGACCGGACCACCAGACCTCTGCGAAGGGCAGACCCGACTGTACATACTGTACATAGAAAATGCACAATGCTGACGTTTCTAAGTGCAATCAATTTCTCAGATGTATATTATTTGGACAAAGTAGTTTGGGTTGGGCGGGGGCGGGAAGACAGCGGGGACAGTTGCACCAGAGACTTTGTGATGGAAAAGAGTAGCGAATTCAAACTGCTGGGGAATATGGAAAGAAGTGATCTTGATGCAGAAGAAGTCGCGGTTAGCAGGGTGATAATATCGATATGAATCAATATTGACAAATACATTTCTATTTAATTTTGTATGGATACCTCACATGGACTGTCTCTATATTTGTGCGGCGGCGTAGCTCAAATCAGACAAACCCCTGATCGATACGTTACGAGGAATCCTGTGTTTGCCCTGCAGGGATGCCTGGTTACCACCTGTCTGTCAAGTTTAAGACCCGCCCACTTTCCCAACTAAAGGGCCATAGCTTCTTGGCTCTTTAATTGTTGAGATTGATATGGGAGCAGACACTGATTTTTTTTAAAGCTGTCGAAAATAATTGGAAGCCACTTTAATGTGGATTAATGAAAGATTGAACAAAGTTTGGTTGTTTTTTTTCACCATCTTGACTTGGGAAGTTAAGGCAAGTTTGTGCCTGATCACGTGTTATTTGGTGGAATTTTTGGGAAAGGTTTGAGCAGGTTTGTTTTTGTTTGTTAAAAGGACAGAATTCTACGATGTGGTTTTGGTAATTGATCACTCCCTGGCTCTTTGATACATTAGTATACCTATCTTTGTTTTTCTATATTGCTTTGTTCTTTTTTTTTCCACTTTTATACACATTTCTACATGTTTCTTTTTTTGTTTTTTTTTGTATGGATCCAGTGTGTTGTTTTTACTTGTGTAGATGTTACAGCAATATCAGAGTGCAGTATTACCAAAGAAAATAATATAACACCAAAGTTGTGTACCTTGTTGTGGAACTTGCAGATGGCACCTGCTTCACAATTGGATTTTGACTTTGACGTTTTATTTTATTTTTTTTAAGGAAATTTGAATATTTAGTTATTTAAAGGCTTGAAAACCAAACTAAATTCATTTAAATACTTTTTATTTACTACAGCCTGCATGACAAGAGTCCGCCATTATTTTATGTATTTTTTTTAAACTACCCTGACTTAGTGTGTTTACTTTGGTTTGTGATGACTCTCACTTGTAATGTCTCATACACGATCATGCAAATGCTTGAAGAATAGTGCAATTTTCATTTTTTACCCAGATACCTGATTCTGTCACTGAAGAGGTATTTAAAGCTGTGCAATGCGTTTTGTTCTATGTTGTGTTTGAACTAATAAACGAAAGCTATGCATACTTGGAGATTCCTCAATTGCTTTTTACTTCGTTACTAGCAGGGTGCGCTCTCTACTGGCCAAAGACCGAGCTGCAAGTGGATGGCTTTTAGAACTCAAAGGCCGCTCTTTTCCCGCATGACCCGACGAACACCTTCCTGATTGTCTTTGTGGAGGTTGAAAGCTCAATATACTTGAAGATCTCTATTACACAACACCTTTCAATCGCTGGACAGCAAAATGTGCTGCGAACAGAACAACTTCCCTCTTGTTCAACGTTGTTTAAAAGGGACCTACTTTACCCGCTTTATCAGTCCACCAAAATCTTTTTCTGGAGAACTTTGAGGCGAGAAATAAGCAATCCAGTTGCTGACTTCATTCACTAGGTCGACAAGGTCTCATTTAAAAGTTAGTTCCAACTTTTGTTGCCGTGCTTCAAGCTTGTGCACCGCACGGGGACGCGCAGGGAGATTGTTTCATTCAATTAGTAAACATCGGAAAATAAAATTTATCTACATTAAAAATCATTTTTTATTGGTTTTGTTTGAAGCAACGCCCAGCGGATCACACGCCACAGACTACAGTTATGTCGTGCATACTTTATTTATATTTTTTTAGAAAGAAAAACAGCAGAATTGTTTTACATTACATTTCCGTCTTCTGCGGTTTGTACACGGACAGATGGTATTAATTCCTCTTTCTTTGAAAAGATTTGTGCTGGTCTGTTAGTCAACAGAGCACTTCCCAGCGGCACTTGTTATTCTCAAGCAGATGGAGGGTGGACCTAATTCTACTGAGGCACCAAGTTAGTAGGAAGAACATGTTTTCTGAAATAGACAGCTCACAAAAAACTGACTGGGTTGTCTTCTTTCACAGTTGGGTGTTAGTAGGTCCATCAGAGACCAGAATGTATGTGCACAAGCACTGAAAAAGTGCTTGTGCACTTTAAGTCCAAATGAAAAACATTCATGAATAGCAACAAATATCCATCAGTAATCAGTAATGTCACAAGCTCAGAATCCATAAGTATTATTTATAAAATAGTATTTGTAAAAATATTTTGCATACTACCAAAGGTATGATCAGCAATGAAGGAACTTATGATACATCGGCAACATTTTGAGGCAAATCCATTTTTTTTTTCCTTCCTCGTTGGTTACCTAGTTAAGATTTTACAGTTGTTTCCAATCCCAAGAGGTTGCCTTTGTATTACAGCCTTAATAATAGAAAAAAAGGCATCGTACAAGGGGCATCCGTCCCCATCTTCTCCTATCTAGCTGGTTTCTAACTAAAAAGCTGCATTAGCATTGCAGTGGCTAAGCTAAACTGCTGGCTTGTCTCATTTGGTGCATCTTAAAGGAGATGGCTGACAATCAAACTTTGCGTTACAGTTTAGTAATTTTCCTAATTGACCACAGCGCCACATTGGAAACAGCATATTAACACATTATATTATATCCAAATAGTACTGGGAAAAGTACCCGGATGATGTAGTAGATCCGGTGAAATTCCGTAGCACGCAAAATACCGCGGGCTACGCTGGGCATATCGAATATCGAACAATTCAACGCGAATTTGGATATTTGATTTTATAAAAAAGAAAAAAAATTACTTATCTTTTTATTCGACTTCATTATACTGTCATATTATTCTCAGTTTTTTTCAGGCTGTTAGGCTTTTTATTTATTTATTTAAATATTAATAGTCTGTAGAGAAACACACCAAACCTCACCAGAACAAATTCATTGTATATTCTAACATGCCTGGCCTACAAAACTGATTGCGATTCTTCTTCTTCTTCAACTCGCATACTAAAGAACACTAAACGATGGTACAAAAACGTCTTTTTTTTCTACCCAAAACCCAGTGTCTATGAGCGATACGTAGTTCAACACAGTTTATACCAAAAATCAGGTGCGTGTCCACGCGTCACAACGTTGGTCTTTCCGGTCCTTCTGATCTGTATCCGGCTGAACACCCCTCACAAGGTACAAGCAGTAATGTCCAAAAGGATCCCCTGGATCGGTCAAAGCGTGGCAGACCGAGGTAGACATTCACTCGTCTCCTTACGGATGGTTGGGCATCAAAAAAAGGAAAAAGCCTTTGACACAACAAACTTCGGAGAGTTTTGAAAACATGACCTTATAAGACCAAAGGCCGTTTTTTGACATCCTTTAGTCCAAATGGTCTCGATAATTCATATCTTCCTGGTATAAAAAATAAAAATTATCAAGATTCCTATGGAGTAACTTCACCTTGACGCCCTTCCAAAGGAGGAAGGGGTGCGTGTGTGTGTGTGTGTGTGTGTGTGTGTGTGTGTGTGTGTTTGTGTGTGTGGAGGGGCGGGGCATGCACAGCAACACAACCCTCTCCCCAGAAAGACATCGTCCCACCCCCGAGTCCCATCTCGGCAGAGGGTCCGACGGCGATTTGGCGGTTTGATTCGAAGTCCTGTGTGACAACAAAAAAATAACCTGCATCAGTGTTTCAGGGATGACACGAAAGCGAAAAAAATACAATAAAATAAAATAATAATACCAGCTTTGCCAGGTTTCAAATTTTTCAAGATAGAACAAGAGCGGAGCGTATCTGCTCGTTGGAAAGAGCAGATACGAAGATGAGCAGTTACCAGTGTTATTTCGGCATCAGAGTGGAACGTTCTCTGTTTCAGAGTTCTGAATAATCCACTCTATAGCATCCCAGCCCTGCAGGTTCACAGAGAGAGAGAAAGGGCGGAGAAGGTCAGAAGAAACAAAGTTAAAAGTCAAAAGTCAAAGTGGTTGCAGAAGTTGAACATCACCTCCCACATAAAAACATACAGTTTGCTTTGTGGGATTCAACAGAAAGCATATCCAAATCGATCCACATACGGAGCAGATATTAGTGAAAAACCGAACAACTTTGACAGTTGGTCTCGGTTGGTTAACTGTCTTGGTTAACTGACACGTCACACATCTCGTTCTAAAATGAAAGACACTTTATGAAGTTTTCAAGATTCAAGATTCAGGATGTTTATTTGTCACATACATATACATATGAGCATACATATATGTAGTGAAATGACATAACTATGTCATCATATTTACTATAAATGTACAGATTCCGAATGAGAATGACCAGTTTGACAGTGTCCAGTATGTGGCATGGACTGGATTTTTGACTGGATTTGACGTTACCAACTATCGATTTACGTGTGTATTTGTGTATTTATATAGACCTTTATTGTTGCAGGTGATTTCAACCACTCCAACCTCAAGACTGTACTCCTCAAATTCCACCAACATGTCTCCTGCCCCACTAGAGGGGACAGACCCTCGACCATGTTTATACAAACATGGCTGGAGATTACAAAGCCATTCCACACCCCCACCTGGGACAGTCTGACCACCTCTCACTGTTCCTTCTCCCCAAGTACACACCACTCATCCAATGTGTGAAACCTTCAGTCAGAACAGTTAAAGTATGGCCAGAGGGGGCAGACTCTGTCCTACAGCACCGGTTCCAACACACCGACTGGAGCATGTTTGCCACTCAGGCCACCCTGGACTCCCACACAGACACTGACTCCTATGCCACCTCCGTTCTGGACTACATCAATACTAATATCAACAGTGTCACCACCCTCAAACAGATCACAACATTCCCCAACCAAAAGCCGTGGATGAACAAAGGGGTCCGCCTAATGCTGAAAGCACTTGAGAGCGCCTTCAGATCAGGTCACAGGTCTACGGTTCAGCCAGGGCTAACCTGAAAAGGGGCATCAAGAGAGCCAAGCACAACCACAAGCTAAGGATGGAGGAGCACTTTAACAACAACCCCGACCCCCTACGCATGTTGCAGGGCATCCAGGCCATCACAGATTACAAACCCACCAACACCATTCCCCCAACGAGCAGCACCTCGCTCCCTGATGAGCTCAACAAATTCTACGATCGCTTCGACAGGGACAACCAAGAGGCAGCCATCAAGGCTGTGCTCCCTGCAGACCACCAACACCTCACACTCTCCCCCACCAAGGTACGTGCTGCACTGAGCAATATCAATGCACGTAAGGCTGCTGGCCCTGATGGTATCCCTGGACGTGCACTTAGGGCCTGCCCTGGGCAGCTGACTGAGGTCCTGAATGACATATTCAACCTGTCACTGGCCCAAGCAGCTGTCCCGACGTGCTTCATGTCCACCTAAACCTAAAGAGCCTAAACGACTTCCGCCCTGTTGCACTCACCCCCAACATCATGAAGTGCTTTGTGAGGCTGGTCCTGGCTTACCTCAAATCCTGCCTACCTCCTACACTGGACCCCCTTCAATTTGCGTACCACAGGTGTACGGAGGATTCCGTCTCCACGGCACTACACTCTGCCCTCTCCCCCCTGGACAACAACAACAACAACAAAACCTAAGTGAGAAGGCTGTTCATCGACTTCAGCTCAGCATTCAACACCATCATCCCCTCCACACTGGTCACCAAACTAGGTGACATCAACATCAACCCCTCCCCCTGCAACTGGATACCGGACTTCTTAACCAACAGCATGTTAGATTAGGCAACCTCACCTCCTCAACCCTTAGCCTGAACACCGCCATCCCACAGGGCTGTGTACTGAGTCCTCTCCTCTACTACCTCTTCACCCATGACTACACTCCTGAACATGGCTCCAACACCATTAACAAGTTTTAGACGACACAACGGTGGTTGGCCTCATCAACAACAATGATGAGACGGCCTAAGTGGAGGAGGTCCAGCCCTGGCCATTGCCAGGGGCTGATCATTTGTATTGGTGCGCCAACGACCTGGCCCTTTACATCAAGAAGACCAAGGAACTCATAGTGGATTTCAGGAAGATGAAAGGTGGCACACACACCCTCATTGATATCAACGGGATGAAGGTCGAGCCTGTCACCAGCACCAGGTTTCTGGGTGTCCACATCTCGGAGGACCTCTCTTGGGCCCTCAAAACCTTGACCCTCATCAAGAAGGCTCACCGGTGTCTCTTTTTCCCGAGGAGACTGAAGAAAGCCCACCTGTCTCCACAGATCCTGGTGAACTTCTACCGCTGCACTTTCAAGAGCATCCTCACCAACTGTCTCTCAGTCTGGTATGGCAAGTGTACTGCTGCAGACCGAAAGCACTGCAGAGGGTGGTGAAAACTGCCCAATGCATCACCAGCACCACCTGCCCCCCCACCTTAAAATATACTAATAATAAAAAAATTGTCACCATGTCTACTTAAAACCACTTTTAGAAAATGTATTCCAAGGAAAAACCTTAACAAATAAATGACGTGCCCAACACGGCACCAAATGACTGTGCAGCTCTATTTCTACAGACAACACGGCGAGTTCTAACAATGAGATGTTCTGGTTTAAAGGCAAACATGGACGGTTGTTTTAAAGATAGGAGGGTTGCACCGTGTAGACCGCATAGTGGTTGCTCTGCAAAAAGAGCAACCAGGAGTTGACAGACCGGGGGGAGCCCATGCGGCGTTCAACATAAACTTGGAAAATCGTGCTATGTTTCAGAGAATCCAGGAAACTGTAAAACACATTATATACCAATATATATATCTCAATTTGATCATTGTTGGTTTCAAACATTAGAATAAGACTGAGCACTGAATTTAATGACTTTATAGCACATATGAGGGTCCCATACCTTCCTGGCATTGGCAGACATTCTCATGGCCATCATTCCTTCCAGGTAACTGCTCAGACTGACGCCCTTCACTGTGATGATGGCTTCCTGGGTCAGGATGGTGCTGGGGAGATGAGGATGCAAAACACAGATACTCTAGATAAACAGAAAGCACAGATAGAATGAAAATGTGCTTAGAGGATACAAGCATATAGGTCTATCACTGGCTAAAAGAGCTATTACAACCCCAATCCCAAAGCCTATTCGTTACCCTACAAAGTTGTAAAATCGATATAAAAATTTGACCCTTGTGTATCAAAGTAGAAATGATATTAAGGGATGGTACATTATTTATTTTTGCTCCTTAATACTTACACTTCAGGGTTGTCCGGGTGCGGCCGATAGACCAGCCTCTCATCCACTGACACGAGGTTGGTCAGGGTGATCTGGAGGATTGAATACATTTAAATATCCCCATTATAGTGACTTTTTTTTTTCACAGTGATTCCCTATGTTGAACATATGGGGGTCTATGGAAGTCTTTGAAAAGTGAGACTTTCAAATGGAATGGTTTAAAGCTCAAAAAGAAAATGCAAGCTAAACCAGCAATTCAGAAAATATCCTATTAGAAGTCCAGCCCCGGAAGGGGACGGAGACCCCTATTGTTTTTGTTCATAAGAAATATAACGTCATGGGTGCATGGATGTCATGGAATCGACTAACCCAATGAATACGATTTGTATTGGGGGCAGTTCCGACATGCTGTCGTCCAAGTACGATCCAAATCGGTCCATTTTTATATGAGAAGTTATTACAAATGTTGCGTTTCTCGTCTTGGCACAGGTCACGTGATAGCACTGCAGACTTCTGATTGGTCACAGACAAGCATGCTGGTTTTCAAATTGATCGGCCATAACCAGTCAGTGTCTGATAGATCCCATTCTGTGCCGGTCAAATTTACAAGTGAATGCGCCGAATGATCATTCACCGGGCCGGGTGGTAAACCGACTTTTTACGATATGGATATAATTTCAAACGAGGTATAGGATCATTATAGGATATAGGATCACCACTGGGCCTTGGACTGGTGCCGGGCCAGGGGCATTTACTGTGACCATGAGCATGTGAGCAGGAATCTTTTAGAGGTGATCTCAGCTCTGATCGCACTGCGGAGCTGGATTTTATTTGTACAAAAAAGCTCTGTCCAGAAACTGGAGAACTTTTTAATTTTGAGATTTGTTTGAGTGAGAGAAAGAGAGAAGGTCCTCTAACCTGGTGCAGTTTTGAAAATGTGAAAATGTGAAAGTTGTTTAATAGTCAAGTTTTGTCATGAATGTACAATTGAATTTTCTATTGAAGAAAAGTTACAAAAAGAATCAGAATCTGCCAAAATCTGAATCGGAAATTGGAATTGGCAAAGAAAATTGCAATCAGTGCCTCCCTAGAGAAAAAGGTTATTTAAGACATGGACTCCCGAAATACAAGGAGTTTAGTAAATACAAGCAGTTTAAAGGAGAACACGCTGGAGCACCACCGCCCTGGAAACCATACAGACATTGCATCTTACATAGTTTGTAGGAGTTTTGTATTAGGGTGGATAATTATACAAAAAACACTAAAAACAGATCTGAGTTTAAATACTATGCCTCTACGTCTATATTTACCTGCATATCCCAGCATACATTTGTATTAGTACTAAAGCCAAATTCCACATCAATGGTACTGTAATATAAATGTTATACTTCATAGGCAAAGCCAGATTTGTTGCCATTATAACATAAAAGTGTACTCCATTACTGACAATTAAAAATACTAAAATGCTCTCTGAAACCTTGACACAAGAGAACCAGCCTTTATCAGAACATGAACACATCTGGTGGAACAAAAAATAATGTTCTAGGAAGATATTATATTGCAATAACATAACTGTCAAGAAATCATACCTTCTGTAATACAAAATTTCATTTAACATGCTGAGCCATTTACTGGCCGTATTGGTCTTGAGCACTATGACATTAGATTGCCAGGGCTGACTTGCCCATTGCGCTTTAAACTCAGGGCCAACTACACTGGACATTGTGTATTGCTGCCTGCAGCTATTTTTATTATTATTATTATTATTATTATTATTACTATTCAACTAGACTACAACCGCAAGTGGGAATGTGTTAATACATCTACGGTCTATGTTGACTGTTTAGTGTTAATTTTTTTTTTTTAAGTCTGATTCACATCGAATGTGTATAGACAATCGGAGCCTCCCCCAGTGGCCACTGGATGAGCTGCACTTAAGTTTGGCATCACAAAATATGCCGGAAAAAATTGGGGAGCTCATTTTTAGTGAGTAGTAGTTTGTTCCGCTGGATATTTACCATGTTGCATGAATCTATCTATCTATCTATCTATCTATCTATATATCTATCTATCTATCTATCTATCTATCTATCTATAAATCTATCTATCTATAAATCTATAAATCTATCTATCTATAAATCTATCTATCTATCTATCTATCTATAAATCTATCTATCTATAAATCTATCTATCTATCTATCTATCTATAAATCTATCTATCTATAAATCTATAAATCTATCTATCTATCTATCTATCTATCTATCTATCTATCTATCTATCTATCTATCTATCTATCTATCTATCTATCTATCTATCTATCTATCTATCTATCTATCTATCTATCTATAAATCTATCTATCTATAAATCTATAAATCTATCTATCTATAAATCTATCTATCTATCTATCTATCTATCTATAAATCTATCTATCTATAAATCTATAAATCTATCTATCTATCTATCTATCTATCTATCTATCTATCTATCTATCTATCTATCTATCTATCTATAAATCTATCTATCTATAAATCTATAAATCTATCTATCTATCTATCTATCTATCTATCTATCTATCTATCTATCTATCTATCTATCTATCTATCTATCTATCTATCTATCTACAGTGTATCAATCTATCTATCTATCTATCTACAGTGTATCAATCTATCTATCTATCTATCTACAGTGTATCAATCTATCTATCTATCTATCTATCTATCTATCTATCTATCTATCTATCTACAGTGTATCAATCTATCTCAACCTCAAACACAACCAAAAGCATCGACTTACATTTGTTGAGTACAGCTCCATCTTTTTGTCCTCTGGGTCGACTATGGAATGCTCCTTCACATAGGTCTTGGTCTGGCTGGTACCTAGAATCTTAGAGGTGGAAAAAAAGGTCTTAAGGATAAGGCAGACTGATAAGCAGTGTGTCCAAGCCACAGCAAGTAAATGTGCGTTTTGTGTGGAATTGAGGACTGACCGCTCGCACGATGCTCGGCAGGCCCCACTCGGTGCTGAGGAGCCGGTGGCTGTGGAGCCGTCCGTCCTTGTCCAGGCCGCGGTCCAGCACGTCCACCCCCACCACATTGGGGTTCATCGGGTTGGGGTACTTCCTCATTGCCGCCTTAATAACCGTCTCCCACGGGTAGCTGCGAGGTAGTAGCCGAAAAGACAAAGATGCATTTATGAAGTTGGGAAACAGGTGAGTTTCCATCAACATAGTCTAGACTATGTTGTTAATCTAGACCTTTTGTTAATCTAAACACTTCCCTTCCATATAAGGGGAATATATTGAAATGGGTCTAGTTTGACATTATAAACAGTACTGGGCTCCTTGCTCATCCACCTGACTCTGATTCGAGTCCCCAGCGGCATCCACCACCGACCTGAAAACGTGCTCCGTGCTCCAGATCCTCATCTCGGCTTTTGTCGGAGAAGCCACCTTCTCCACCCAAAGCAGAACGTCGATCCTCCGTCCGTCCACCTCTGGGCTTCACGAGGAGACCGCATCAGAGAACACGGGGCCTATGATGACACACGACGGGGCAGAGCACGGGAGGAGGGTTGTGCTTTATTTCCAACATATCGACGCTGCGTAAAGGCTGCGTGCAGGGGCTAGAAGGGAAAACCTGTTTGGGAATAAAGATCAGACGCGAAGCCCCGTCCGTCCGGGGGGGATGGGGGGGGGGGGAAGCCGGTAGCGGCGCCGCTGCGTCCGAGGTAGGGGTTGCGCCAGCTGCGCATGCGTGCTGCGCGCCGCATCCCTCCACAGCGGCAGCAGCGCTCGGAGCCCCCGTCAGTGTCCGCGACGAAGGGTTCGACTCTTTTAGGAGAGTCGGTCCTCGACGAGTCGAGCCAGTGCACGGAGTCCTTCCGATTTTCCCGACTCTCAGGTCGTTCAATTCAGTGGAGCACGGCGAGCGGATGAGCGAGGGGGGACGTGGACGGCTGCTCGGATCTTAAGAGTCATTTGTGCCTCGGTTCCGCTGCGGTCCTCGCAGGAATAATTCTGTCGAGATGGGTTCATTTGGGCGGAAAAATGTCGTTAACGGCGGTTCATGAAAGCCCAAATCCATCCAAATCATTCATTTTGGAAGAATAATACAAAATGTGGGTCACAGAACCATTCACTTTTGTCAAAATTATGTATTTTGGTGGAATGCAACGTGCAAAGCGGTCCCATTCGACACGAACAGTGCCAAAAACATTGACCTTTGTTGCCTCGGACTTTCATTTACTCCTTATTATTTTCAGTTTATGAGTGGACGATTCACTCGGCTCGCCCGCTCTTTTTGCCGGATTAACCCCCGATTCCCGAGTTATTTAAACGAATCTTTCGCCACGACCGAATCGTTCGCTACGACCGAATCGTTCGCGAGTCTCGCATCACTACGGCCATTCCACCAGCGCAAGGGAAAGGTATATCCATGGCATGAGGCGCCTACAGTTTCCAGTCCCACTTCCAATTTTACACCAAATTAAAGGAAATATAGAAAAGATCAGTCATCCTGGGAGGGTGGTCGACCGGCGACGAGGAGGATCAGTGTTGCACCGTACGACCTTGTGGCTGAATGTCATTTCCCAATAGGATATTTTAATTTAATAATCCACCGACGGTAAGGCTGGCGAGCTTCTTCACTCTCGGTGGGGTCGAACGTTTTTTTGTTTTGTTTTGTTTGTTTCAAGCTATTATTGCATTTGTCTCGCCGATCAGATAGAAATGCTATTTTGTGCGCAACACCAAATGTCCCCACAATACGGATCAGCGCGATCGGATCGGGGCTGTTTCCAATGGTTGCATCCCAAGGCCAAAATGCATGCATTAGAATTAGCATGGCGGACTTTTGACTCCGAGCGGAATTCAAATTAGCCTTCCAGCCTTCCCAGTGACGAC
Organism: Zeus faber; assembly: GCF_960531495.2. Lineage (NCBI taxonomy): Eukaryota > Metazoa > Chordata > Actinopteri > Zeiformes > Zeidae > Zeus > Zeus faber. The sequence goes on from NC_137195.1 coordinate 28,724,221, forward strand.
CGCACCGTGTCTGTTTCCGACAGACACCGGAGGAGGCCAAGGGATGCGGTGATGCCGCCGCGTGTGGATGCTGCAGAGCCGCTCGGGGAGGGGGCGTCATCCTTTTATGATCGTTTCACAGTCATCTCCTTTGGGATAATTTCGAAGTCATCGTTTTAGGGTCATGTCAGAGTCATCTTTTGGGGATCGTCTCACAGTCATTTTTCAAGATAATCGAATAGTCATCTTTTTAGGATCATTGCATATACCAGATCACACCGTGGTCGGCTGTGCATGCTGTCATCCAGACCTTCACTTGAAACAAAGAGCAGGCTTATTGAGCCATATTCTAAAGCCCACATAGGCCTCTTCCATCCCGTTACTCTTGCATGGGCCCACTGGCGTGATTCTCCGTACTGCCTTTGTGTGCGGAATAAAGCCTGCTCTTACAGCCCAGTGGCTCTCAACGTGGGTCCGGGAACCCCACCCGAGGACCCCCCAGGGGTTCTTCAAGAGCAATGACCAATAAAGAAAGGGGAAAGGGGATATATTGTGCTCATTTTCCCCAAGTTAATATAGGTCTCTTTTTCTGAAAATACCACTCTTATGCATTTGTGCCACTCTAACATGTTTCCTGTTCACCCGGTCTGAAAACGGTCTGATTCAGTGGGAGGAGTCGCCCTCCAGGGAACCCTAGTTCTGTGAGTCAATGGCGTTTGAACATGGCTTCTAGGCTCCGTTTTTTGGGGTTTTTTTACTCGGTAATCTCTCACTGATTTCACCTTATCAGTCCACCAAAAATAAGCAATCCAGATCTCCCCTCATATTAGATCTACAAGGCCTAATTCAAAAGTTTGTTCCGACTTTCACACGGTGTCCGGAGCAAGACGGAGCTTGGAGCACCGCAGGATACGGCGGGGCTCGGGTCCGGTCGAGCTCCAGGCGTGGGTGAAGTTACTCATATGGGGGGCGGTTCTAATTCTACTGAAGTGACGTTTATTTCTGCAATGACGTGTAGGACGGCTCGTTGAGGACAGGTTTTCTGAACTGACAGCTCAAAAAAAAAAAAAAAAAGTTGTGTTATTTCACAGTTTGTGTGTCAATAGGTCCATCAGGGGCCAAAATGTATGTGCACAAAGACTGCAAAGTGAGTTTTGCATAATAGCTCCCC
>NC_137195.1:28730370-28772870 GCF_960531495.2 Zeus faber
AATGAAAAAGAAAATAAAATTACCAGTAGGCAACTTGGTATTCAGCATTCAGCTCAGTCTTTCCTCAAATTTTGCGACGGCCAATTTTCATTTTCACCATCACCGTAGCAACTATAATTACAGCACATTGCCACTCGTAGCACCTCAGTGTCTCATGTGTCCCTGACTGAGAGGGAAAGAGGACACCGCCGCTTCCTTCAATGAAATTAACTCAAATGTAGATTCCAATCTGGGATTCCAACCCCCCCCCCCCCCCCCCCCCCCCAATGAGAAAATGTCTTAGCCTGTGCGTGTCATTGTGGAAAGGTAGTTCTCGTCTCTTCTGGTTTTCGAAACATGATGCTTGCCGTTTATCAGAATCGTGTAAGGCGGGAAGAAGGTGTTAAGTTTCAGTTTTTCTCCATGACGTAGTGACACAGCTGACACAGGTAGTTAGAGCCAGAGCCGCAGGGATGCCGAGGTCAGTAAGTGAGAGAATTCAACAAAACCCCGGATGGAATAAAACTGAATATATTGAATCAGTGATTCTGAGCCCCAGGGGTCCGTGGCACTTAGCCAGGGGGTCAGTGAAAAAAACATTTTTGGATGAAAAAAAACTTTTGAATTTCTTTGTGTCCTTGGGTACATTGTAATTTTTTTTTTTAATATAATATTGTTATGCAATATGTACGTATATAATTATCTCCTTTTGGACACACAAATCACGCCATGTGCACCTCCTCACCACCATGCGCTTGCTTGTCCCTCGAGTGCATTTCCCTTGGTTTGTGTTTCACATTTTGTGTAGCTACAATGATACCTTTTAATTTAATTTATGTTTATTTAATTGTATACATTGGTTTTTATATTCCGTCGAAAAATGCCTTATATAAGATTATTGTTTTGGGACATATGTCCCATGTAAGGGATCATCATCATCATCATCATCATCCTTGGTTGAAAAAAGTTTGTGAACCCCTGTATGAAATGACATTATTCTATACTAAAACTAGACAATTCCTGCTGAAATTGTAAAAGTGTGTGTACGTACATGTGTGAAGTATGCGCATGTAGGTGCCTTCTCCTTTGCTGTAGACTGACGGCAGCTTCTTCTTCTTCTTGGGTTTTTATGGCGGTGTGCCTCCTGCACCATTCCATCACCATCACCACCCACTGTAGTTTGATCACAGTCTGATGTATGGTACAATCCTGTTCTCTTATAAAAACCCTCATCGGGATTCTACATCCTACCCTAGACTCAACCCCATGGGGTTTGGGACTCCAGCCTGGTTCAACGCTATCCCAGGAAATCAGCACAACCTTGACGTGATACTCAGGTTGGAGTTATTAGCCGTAAGAATAGAGAGATATAAGCGCAAAACAATAAAATTGATAAATACTTAATGATTTCTGCCTCCACAGCTTTAAAGGGGGAGACTTGTGACATCACAAAGACGTAACACAATGACACCCCCTGTTGCCGCATCTACCCCAATATGTTGACATGTGTTTCCATGACGACTGCATTTCTGTGCCGTACTCTATTTACCCATAGGCAAAAATTCTAATAGTGAATCCGACTTCATATCGGATCTCAAAATGCATCCGCTAGTCAGATCAGTTTTTCCAGTACAACAGCGTGTCGTTTGCTCAGCTGGACATTTTCCATGAATGAGACACTAAAAAACCCTTTTATATAGTGTTTGCAAAAAAAATACACAGAATTTACTATTAGAAAAAGAGATTTATTGATAGTGAATATGGTGACATCCAACATTAACGTTCATAATGTCATTATTTTAGTTATGTGATTTATTTATGTCGTTTTAAGCCCAGTTCCAATAAAAAACATAATTTCCGGTAGTACAATCAGATCGGAATCGTGTCGCATGTCACAGTTTGCCTCAATCAGATGATTATATTCCGTGTCGCAGCCTGTCATAGCTTTTGCCGTGTGGAATCCGACCCTCCATAGGAATGAATGGACTTCCATTTGGTTGTTGTCGTTTGTCGGATTCTGTGTAAAGCTGGCTTTAGTGTGTGCCGCTGCCATCACACTAAAACTAAGAAATTAAACTGTTTAAAGTATGCATTGATGAAATACGCCATCAATATCTAATTCAACATATTTTACAATTCTTGAAGCCTTTTTTTGGTTTGTTAGAGGAACATTGAGCTTTGCTGCTCAAAAGTCCCTCAGAATGTCAGAGTCAACCTAGTAAAAAGTGAAAACTCTGTTAAGCTTTTGGGCCTCCTAGATTTGTCTACTTTTCTTTTAGTGAGTCTGTTTGTATGTGCGTTCACCTCCTCCTCCTCTTCGTCCTCATCATCCTCCTCCCTTCTTTCTCTTCTTCCCTCTCCCCCGTTGCCCTGTCTCTGAGACAGGTCGCAGGAGCGCTGTGGTGGTACTTCATATCCAAGGGTATCGAGTACCTGGACACGGTGTTCTTCATCCTGAGGAAAAAGTTCAACCAGGTCAGCTTCCTGCACGTGTACCACCACTGCACCATGTTCACCCTCTGGTGGATCGGAATCAAATGGGTGGCGGGAGGACAGTGTGAGTAGTGACGTCTGAAAATGTTTGTGTTGTGCTGAGTTTTGGTCATTATTTATTCAAAACCAAGAACACAGTTGACATCACTTATTCTTCTTGTGCAGCATTCTTCGGCGCGCACATGAATGCCGCCATTCACGTGCTGATGTACCTGTACTACGGCCTTGCCTCCTGTGGACCCAAGATTCAGAAGTACCTATGGTGGAAGAAGTACCTGACCATCATTCAAATGGTGAGAAAATGACTTTCAGGTTGGGGAGCGGGTGTGACGTAAATTTTGCCATTTTTCTCGACAAAATATTCAACCATTGGACCACACGTCAGTAAGGGTCAGAGTTGCCAGGTCAGGCAAAGAATACAGTATGTAGACCAAAGACTGCTCAAAACCCACCCCAGCCAGAATGTTTTTCACGTTCTAATATTATCCATCCAACCATTTGACGATAACATTTTGTTAATGTTGCTTTCGTGGTGCATTATCAATAACAACGTCATTTATTATGTTATGTTACATTATGTTTTACCTATACTACAGAGATGGAGTGACAGTGGATGTACTACTGTCTGCAGGATGGTAAAACTACTATGTCCTCCCAATTGTAACTGCTTCTTTAGAACTCCAGTTAAACAACTGCTGGTCTATGAGATTTCCTTGTGATTTTCGTCAGATTTTGAAAATTGGTCTGAGACTTGGAAATCTTAACTTAAGTCCTTTGGTGTAAACTAGTCATAAGATTTCCAATCCAACCGCCGTGTTTTTCAGATCCAGTTCCACGTGACCATCGGCCACACAGCCCTGTCTCTGTACGTGGACTGCGACTTCCCCCACTGGATGCACTACTCCCTCATCTGCTACGCCATCACCTTCATTGTCCTCTTCGGCAACTTCTACTACCAGACCTACCGCCGCCAGCAGCCCCGGCGTGACGCTTCGTCCGGCAAGCCCGGCAAGGCCCTGCCCAACGGGGCCCTCAACGGGCTCAGCCGGGTCCTGCCCAACGGCGCGGCGGCCGCGGGGGGCAAGGCCGAAGACAAGCCGCAGGAGAGCTCAGGGGGGAGGAGGAAGAGGAAAGGCAGAGCCAAGAGAGATTAGAACAGGAAAAGAGGTGGGCGGGGAGGAGGGGAGGGGAGGGGTCGGTCGAAGAGATGAGGTACGAAGAGTTATCACGCGAGAGACTTGATTTGTTGAGGGGGTTGATGGAGGATGGATGGATGGATGGATGGATGGATAGATGGATGGATGGATGGATGGATGGATGAATGGATGGATGGATGGGTGGATGGATGGATGGATGGATGGATGGATGGATGGATGAATGGATGGATGGATGGATGGGTGGATGGATGGATGGATGGATGGGTGGATGGGTGGATGGATGGATGGATGGATGGGTGGATGGGTGGATGGGTGGCTTGAGGGGGCCTGGGGTGTTTCTTTGATCCGGGCTTGGATCCCGGAGAGGCTGGAGCTTTCTGCGGGTGGGAAGTGTCAACGATCGGACGTCAACGGCCCATAATTCAGCATCTTGTCATATCAGTCTTTCTTCCTCTGCATTGGGTTGCCATGCAGACGAGGGCCCGAAAATCCATCAGAGACTTTTATACCTAAAATTGAGCCGGAGTTGAGCCGGAAATAGAATAAAAGGTGTGTACCAGTTTTGAGGATGACTTGTTCGACTGAGAAAGAAAATAATAGCATATCAAACGTGTGTGAATACGCAGTCTTTCCCGCACACACACACACACACACACACACACACACACACACACACACACACACACACACACACACACACACACACACTAAAACCTGGTTCACACCTAGACCGTAATCGTATCCGACAGTCGGATCCTCCTCCCTTGTGGCCGTTGGATGAACTGTGTCTGAGTTTTGCGTCACAAAATATGTCAGGGAAAACGGTAGAAATCGTTTTTGTCCAAAACGTACGCAGAAATCCCGGCCCACAGCCCGTCGTAGCTTTCTGCGCGTGGGATCCGACTCTTCATGGAAATGAAACGACATCCGGTTCTTCTTTGTCGTTCGTCGTCTGAGGTGTGAATCGGGCTTTATGCGTAAATAGTCAGTTATGCTCGCTATTTATTTAAGGATGATTAACATTATGTACCATACATTTTTGTGCTCCCTTTGTCCAAATGTTTCGGTTGCGCTCTATTTAATGCTATAATATATGTTCGCAAAGAGAGAGAGAGAGAGAGAGAGAGAGAGAGATAGAGACAGAAAGATAAGTTTACATATCCCTTTCAAACAGACATTTCTGCAATAATCAACCAACGTGTTAAGATGAAGTCGTCTCGCGTGCTCCTCTAGACATGTACATAGCTTTTGGGGGAAAATCAAAACTGTGTATGAAGTACAGTGTTATAGGGATGTCAATAGATAGATATTGAGATATTCAGTGGCTGGGGAAGTGTGAAGTGTGATGAAAAAAAATAAACGATTGAGATCTGACATCTACCCGCCAGTGAGAAAGAAGATCTCTTTCTGTTTGAACGGAATGTCTTACTTCTTTGTATCTTCACAAAGTGTTTATGCGGCTTATTCAGAACCGTGGTTACCTTCTGAAAGATGTACTTATTGTCGACGTTGGGGGTTTTTTTTGTCCAAAAATGTCTTTCTTGTCAAGGAACAACCGCGTGGTGTGAGCTAGCTGCCAGGGAGCCACCAATTCAGCAACCTTTATTATACTATATTATAAATGTCATGATGTTCTGCCTGAAGACTGCTCGTCTCTCAAAAGAAATCAAACTTCCGGGATACAAATAAAATAGCCACTATTTGCCTCGTAGTTCAGTTTAATTCTCGTCCCACCCTGGTCCGGTATTTAAATGTAATTGTTTCATTAATTGGATTTAAGAGAAAGCAGAGAGCCGTCATTCATGTCATTCATGGAAAATCCGATATCACTATTTATTGTTGTTGTTGGTTTTTTATTTTATTTTATTTTTAATGTAAATATCTTTTTTTTTACTTCAAAAAAGTAAAAGTGCTCGTCTATGTTTTTGTGGGTTTTTTTCTTTCTTTATTTTTGTGTTGTAAATAACGTTTTTTGTACATGGAGCTTTTGGGATTTCTTCCCAGCTTACCCTGCTTGGCCACCGCGTGTGTCCACGTACGTGTTTGTTTGTTTGTTTGTTTGTTTGTTTGTTTGTTTGTTTGTTTGTTTTTTAATTGTCATGACTTATTTGAAAGTTCTCTCTTGAAAACTAATTAAACTGAATGCCTGTATCAATATTTTCTCCCTGTACTTGCTTCTAAATATCACCTTAGATTTCATCATAATGGAAATGGAAAAACAGTATGAATGGTCATGGCGCTGTTATTCTCAATTCCACTAAGGGGCAGTGTCTCGTGTTGACTGGATTTTACATAGAAATCAGTGGTTCTCAAGGTGGGGTCCGGGGGGCCCCAGGGGTCCTTCAAGAGGTTCCAGAGGGACCCAGGTAAAATGATTAACTTTGAACTTCACCATTTTTAAATTTACAAGTATTTTGCACAGTTAGAGAGGTGTTCAATAACGACTGTTTCGGTCATAGTTTAACTGTTAACTCTAACTATAGTATAGACAGGTGTGAATGAAAGACTAAATAATATCTAACAATAAAAATCATGTCAAATTGGGGTCCCAGAGGACACAATTTTATCAAATTGAGGGTCCTTGATATGAAAAAGGTTGAGAATCAGATCAAATTCTCTAATAAGTCATCATAGTTCATCTTAACTACGGACAGCCTTGTCATATTTTATTCCTGAGGTGGGTATTCCAGGTTCAGAAAGTGAAAAGTAAAGAGTCATCCATCTGGATTTGGTCAATAGCACAACCCATCTTCCAGTGTTCAAGGAATCAGGGAAATCAGGACTTTTACTCTGTGAACCTGTGAATGGTGAATTGTCCGCCTCTGGTCACACTTTTCAACATTTAATTCCATATCAGCATGACTCAGGTGGATCTCAAATCTCAGCACAGCAGTCCAGTGGCATGGACTGGGTGGTGAGCCTCAAATTTTGTCTAATTGTGTGTGTCATGTGGAAGTGAAACACATACAGTACAGAAGAAAATCCAGGTGTTCAATTCAGTCTTATCTTATCTTATCTTTGTTCCCCTCTCCCTTAATCTGCCCCCTCCTTGCCCCTCTCCTGTAAAACGACCTTGAGTTCTTTGAAAGGCGCTATATAAATTTAAGTTGTTATTATTAATATTATGACTATCTTATCTTATCTTATCTTATCTTATCTTATGTTTTATGTTATGTTATGTTATTAATCATATTTCATCAGATCTTATTTCATCTAATGTAATCTTATGTTATGTTATGTCATCTGATATTATGTTATGTTATCTGATATTATTCTTTGTTGTTATGTTATCTTATCTTATCTTATTATATCTTATGTTGTGTTATTTCATCTCATCTTATCTTATCTTATCTCATCTCATCTTACGTTATCTTATGTGATTTTATGTTGTGTTATTTCATCTGATTTGATCTTATCTTATCTTGTCTTATCTTAATAGATAGTCAACAGCAACAATCATCCCAATCTGAATGTAGTAATCTCTGCACTCTTCACATCTTGCAACCGGACACGTTGCTTTTTCAGACAAAGGTTTCCATGGTAACCGTACAAAGCCGCTGTCTGCCGTCAAACCCCGCCCCCAGCCACCCACCACGGGACCCGCCTCAGTGTCGGATCAGCTGGGGCTCACGCTGGGACGTGGCCCTGACGTGATTAACTATTAAACACGGCTTTGTAGCGTAGGTGCGTGCGTGTGTGTGTGTGTGCGTGTGCGTGTGTGCGTGTGTGTGTGCCACACTTTGATAACAGGAAGCTGTAACATCATCCGCAAAGGCCTCAAGTTGTTTGGAAAGTTGCCTCTGTGTTCCCATAGTAATGGTGGCGTTGTCTTTATTTCCGCTTCTGTTGTGTCTCGACTGATGAAATGGTTTACAACACGGCCACTCAAGAGGCAACATGGAGCTTAATTCATGGTGTCCTAATGTTGGGGCCCCTCACCACTCTAAAGCCTATGAATGCCATCAAAGAAACACTCAAAATCGGTCTGGGTCATAGATGGACACTGGAGTCGCTTCACCTTCACGATGCAGCCGATGCGCAGCTTCTGACGTTACGATGCGTTCACAATTGCCGGATATTCCACAGTTGACGGACAGACACTTAATAATCCCCGAAAGGAAATTGCAGTCAGTCTTGCATCAGAAAATAAGCATTAATAACAAAAAATTTATAAAAAAGAAATTAAATAAAAGAAAAGAAGAAAAGGGAAATATAGGGGAAATATCGAAATATACCAGAAAACCGGTTAACTGTACACAATAAAATATGACAATATACACCAAATCTAATGATGAACAACCAAATATATATCACCTCAAAACAATTACAGAAAACAGTAACAAAATCAATAATAATAACATACTAACACAGTATGTCAGTGAAAATCGGAGGTTTTGAGCCATAATGTCGAACTCTGCTCGCTCCAGTTCGGCGTCACATTTTGCACCGTTTACTGCTCCACTGTAGATTAAATATTTCATTAATTCACATGATACTGCACGGTGCAGCTTCTTTTGCTGCTGTTTGGCAGGCCCAAGATGAAACACCAGAGGGTAGATTTTCATTTTTACACCCACACACCCCCAGCAGACGATTTGCGTGTTTGTGTGTGTGTGTGTATGGCCGTGCATCAGAGAAATACATAATTTATTTAGCATATTATCTGAGCACTGGCCTTTGTTCTGCTGTCGTTTTTTTCTCAGATTGCCGTCTTTAACACCCTTGAGTAAACAAATCACTTTTTTGGATCAATTATATTATAATCTCATTATCTTTTTTCTTTCTTCTTATATCTTATTATATATATATATATAATATATATATATATATTATATATAATATATATATATATATTTATATATAATATATATATATATATATATATATATATATATATATATATATATATATATATATATATATATATATATATAAAAATCCTGCTGTACTTATTACACTTCAGGCATGTCCATCTCGACGGGTTATTTTTTAAATAATTGACATTGTCGATGTCAAAAGGGTGAGATCGTTCCATAATTCCTGTTTTTCATAAGAATTTGTCTTCGGTTAGTTAGAGAGAGATTATTCATTCATATATATATGAATATATATATATATATATATATATATATATATATATATATATATATATATAATATATATATATAGCATATAAAAATAAATAAGATATAAGAAGAAAGAAGAAAGATATGATTATAAGATAATTTATATATATATATATATTCTTTAAATGAATAAATTCCACACCTTATCCATCAAACTCAATATGGGAACCAGAGAAGGACAGTGTGAATTGTATACCGACTGAACTACAATAACAATGACAGGTGTAGTGCGTTGGGAGCGCCTGGACATGACGTCACCGTGATGAGTTGAGGAAAGGGTGAGAGAGAGAGAGAGAGAGAGAGACAGACAGAGAGAGACAGAGAGAGAGAGAGAGAGAGAGACAGAGAGAGAGACAGAGAGACAGAGAGAGAGAGACAGAGCGATTTGAGGCTGCAAATGAATGGAGTTGCTATTTTTAGCATGCGAGTCCATCAGACGCACCCCCCCAACTCCTCCCTCCTTCCTTCATTTCATCCAGCTCTGCCCTGGCGCTACTGATGCAGCTAAGAGGAAGATGCGGGATAAACATACTGGAATCCTGCTGTACCTATAACACTTCAGGCATGTCCACCTCGACGGGTTATTTTTTAAATAATTGACATTGTCGATATCAAAAGGGTGAGATCGTTCCATAATTTCTGTTTTTCACAAGTATTCGACTTCGGTTAGTTAGAGAGAGACTCTTCATCCATCCTCGGAGGGAAATTACAGCGTCTCAGGAGCTCAAAAAATAGGCAATAATGATAATAATAATAATAATGATAATAATAATAATCAACAATAGAATAAACAATAGAAAAAATGGGATCACTAAGAAAATTGCAATACATAGAAAAATATGGCAATACACACTAAACCTAATGATCAACAACAAATACAAGCTAAAAAAGAACAGAAAAACAAGTTAGGTTTCTTTCCCCCCAAATACCAAGATTCAAGTTCCAAGAGGTTATTTGTCACATACATGTACATCCGCTTATACATACGAATATGCAATGATGTGTCATGACAGCCGGTGATTACGCACAATAAGCTCGGCGCCCCAATCGCGATTCTGGGTTCTATAATTATATAATAGTATTAATTGTCTGTGTCGTATAAAATATACAGTTAAATCCTCCTAAATGAAACTTACCTTAACTTACCTCCAGTACTTACCTCACAGAGTAGAAATCCTGGCATGTCAGAAAGCGTAAAAGGTATGAACAATAACTAATTAAATAGACCTGACAGTGAATCAGAAAGATACACCTAAAAATGTTTATGTACAATAAACTCAATGATAAGCAATAAATATAAGCTTATTTTCTTTGATCAAAAATAAAATAGAAAAGCATTTTTAACAGTAAACAGAATGATGGCAATAAACCTCAAAAATGAACAGTAAATATACACCTCTGTACCAACATATTCACATTCTGGAAGGCTATATCACATATAGGTGTATTATATATAGGCTAAGGCAATATTACAAAAGTATTATCCAAGTAATATATCGCATCATAGTTAATTAGTGCTTCAGTTTTGTTTGACAGTCACAGGTTCAACACCCTAAAATATCGGTATTTTAAGATTAAGGTGAACATCAATTCCAAAAAAAAAAAAAAAAAGACTTCTATATTTGGCCAGCACCTGATAGGCCTACGGATCACTGTGCATGTCTTCCTGGTAACTGGGACGATTATTGTTCTTTAGAAGAGGACGGATTGATGGTTTGGAGACCAGACCAAACATCCTCCCGGGCACTGTCTGTGTTTTGTTCTGGAGAAACACCGCGTCTGGCGTGGTGTCAGGCGCATCTAAACCCTCCCAATCTCAGCCTTCTATTCCCTTCAGGGTTGCCAGATGTACGATTATTATCTCATGTGCACGATAATTGTACGATTTGTACGACGTACGATCAATAATATAACAAACCCACCTAGATCTACAATAATTTAGACGTCGTGATTTCTGGGTGTTATTTCTTCTTATACAGATTCATGTAAGTTGTTCTGGATGTCTGGATTTGAATGTACGATAGTTTGCCCTGGAATACGATAATTCTGGAGTCCTTGTGCGATTATTTGGTTTTCGGCATCTGGCAACACTGATTCCCTTTGTGCCCCTGTCGAATCAGTGAAATGACTGAATAGAGTGGGGGGCAAGGGGACACTTTGTGGGCTGGGAGTGGGGGTGGTTTTGGTGTGTGTGTGTGCGTGTATGCCTGCGTGCGTGCGTGTGTGTGTGTGTGTGTGAGAGAGAGAGTAATTATAGGACCCCAGCCATCTGTGACTCTTACTTGATATAAAATGGCTACGGCCTGGCTACAAACCTGCTTTGTACAAGGGCTGCGACATCTTGTTTGGTTATTAGGCTCTTATTGGGTTTAACAGTGGCAAAAGGATCTCATCCTTGCTAAGATGTTGGGATATACGGGTCTGTACAGACTGCATTTTGCCAAGAGGTATAGTTACACTGCTAATTGCTGTAGGTTTACTTAAAGCCTCGTACAAAGCAGCTTTGCCGGTCCCAAGCAGCACAAATCATACCTTTTGGGTCCAACAACACCATCTATTCCTGGCACTCTCCCATGGCTCCTTAATGTAGGCCCCAGAACTGCCTTTGTTTGTGCCATATTCACACACACAACTAAAGATTTGTGTGCGATTCCTCCGAACAGAGCTAATGTGCAAATGTGAGGCTGAGCCAGTGATATAAAGTTTCATAAGATGGTTAGGTTGAGTCTGTGCCTCCCTCTTGTCCTGCTCCCTCAGCACATGATGAAACCTTCAAATTTCCAAAAAACGAGAGAAGAGTTTTGCAACAAACACAGCAGCGGGCGGGGGCTAAGAGACAGTGAGAAATAGAGAGGGTGGAAGAGAAAGAGTTTTATGGAAAGGTCCATTGTTTTGTACCATTTAATGCATTGTTTTCTCTAGGTGAACACATGTAGGCCTACACACACACATACACACACGCACACACACACACACACACACGCACACACACGCACACACACACACACACACACACACACACACACACACACACACACACACACACACACTTTAATCATCTGAATATTTGCACTGTAATTTTTGAGTGCTCTGCCCCCCTCTGCTGTAATACTTTTGGAGAGGAGCAGAGGATAATGAAAATCATCAGCCATATTTACATCCAATGGCCTTTAGCTGGATTATGTTCATCCCGCGGGGCTCAGGTTCGGTTTAATTGTCCCCAAAGGCAAAAAATTTAAATAAACGGCAAATGGTTGTGTAGGGTCAGTCCTTTAAACTTTTCAACTATAGTGCTTAAAATGGAATTAGTTAGATTTTTTTTTGTCAACCCGTCCTTTAAATCAAATAGCACTCTCCTGCGACATTCTTTAGAGCCTTGACAATGAGTGGGTGTGTGTGTCTGTGTGTGTGTCTGTGTGTGTGTCTGTGTGTGTGTGTCCTGTTATAATATGCCCGATTGGCAGGAGCTGCCTGTTACAATATAACGAGGAGTCCTTGTTATATTGAGAGAATTTGAAGGTTAGAACTGACTGTGTCTTTCTATGTGGTTGTGCATGAGGAGAGATGGATAGAATGAGAGAGGGCATAGGGAGAGAGACAGAAAGGGGGAGGGGAGGGAAATAGATACAGTAGATAGATGGAAAGGGCGAGGGAGGGAGAGAGATAGATGGGGGATAAATAGAAAGGGAGACAGAGAGACAAGAGATATGACGGAGAGAGAGAGAGAGAGAGAGACATTGGAGGGGGAGAGAGATAGAAAAAGATAGAGGGGGAGGAGAGAGATATATAAATAAAGAGAGTGAAGAGACGGATACAGAAGAAAGAGGGAAGGGAGGGGGAGGGAGATAAAAAAAGAGAGGATGCAGATAGCGGTAGATGGGAGGGAAATAGAGATAGAAAGAGACGAGGGCGAGAGATAAGATTAAGGAGAGCGAGAGTATGGTAGAAATTTACTATATGTTTAAAGGAAATATAATTATTATGTACTATACATAGAAAGAAAGTATAATCATTATCTTGTCTATATGCAATATGAATGAAATAAGTGTGGAAAAAACACTCTCGGGACCAACCTAAAACAACGGAGGAATGTGTGTGAACATTTCCCAGCGCACAATGTAAGAGCGCATGGGACGATATGACAACCTGCAGGAGATGGATCTACAGAGTAGAGGATAAGAGTCATAGCCTGAGCGAATGCTATAGCTCTTCTGCAGAACCGCTCGGCCCTTATGTCACTTGTTTAAAGTTCTAATAAAGGTTTTGAAGTTAAGTCCTTGGCTTCCTGATCCCTCTCTTAATTTGTTCGATGTTGTTTTTCCGCAACAGGAGGAGGGAGAGCGAGAAAGGGATGGGAGGGAGAAAGAAATAGAAAAAGAGGAGGGAGGGGGTTAAGAGAGATTCAAAGAGAGAAAGAGAGAGGGGGAAGAGGAATAAGATAAAAAGCGAGGAGAGAGATGGAAGGCAGAGAGGAGGGAGACGGAGAAAGGGATGGGAGGGGGAGAGAAATAGAAAAGGGAGGGAAAGAGAGATGGAATGACAGAGAGGGGAGGGAGTGAGATCGAAAGAGAGGGGGGGTGCAGGGAGAGAAGGTAGAGATGGAGAAAAATACAGTGAAGGGATATAGGCCTCTCTGTGTGGTACGGCCTTCAGCCTACACCACCTTCCTTTCCATCAGGGCGGCATTGCGCGTGCGCAGCTTCATTTCCGCTCCTCCGCCGCGATGACGTAATGCGCGAATAGTGGGACTGGGCGGTTGGTTGGCGGTCGGCGCGGCGCACGGAGTCAGCATCCCGCTGACTCCCCATCTCCTCTGCATCCTCTGATCCGAAGGAGGAAAAGAACAAAAAAAAAAAACGTCTTTCCAAGGTAAATAATTGATTCAAAGCTTCATTGTTTCCTTTTGTGAGAATCGGGATAATAGTGACTTGTGTGTCTGTGTGTGGGGGGGGGGGGGGGCGATAAAGGAATTGGGTCCACCCGTCCAGTTTATGTACACTCTCCATCACATTGTTGGGCCTGAGATACAGTAGGCCTATGTAGGTTGGTTTGCTGTTGATACCCGGACTTTTCATGGATTTAAAACGTGTAGAAACAGGCAGGGCACTGTTGCTCTCTGCGTTTAGACTAAACGGACATTGTTAGGTTGGTTGGTAGATTGTCAGAATGTCATTGTCTTTTTCTATAAACACAATAACAAAATATAAACATTTGAAATAAATAAATGCACACACAAATAAAGTCACGGTGATACAAATGGGACAAATAAGACACGACAGTTAAATAATGTATCCCTCCGTTTGAAAGACATCGTCTCCCGTCGATGAGTCATCGGGTGGTGGATCAGAGTTGTACAGTCGTAGATGACTGCCAAGGATTGGTCAACAGTCGTGAACCCGAACGGTCAATACAAGCAAGGACGCGGATCGCTCCAGACGGTTGGGTTCGGGGGTGAAACCAGGCATCCAGAACAGAGCGCTCATGCTCCAGTGATAGATGGTGAAATGGGCGCTGACTGTCCAGGGCAACACGACGCAAACGACAGATTGTGTAATCGTTTCAGACGTCCAACCAAATGACCACAGTACAATTTGGACCCGCAACCTGTGTGTGCATGCGTGCCTTCTTGCGCCGCACGCTTTGTTTTAAGTCATTGTGTCCTTGCCCTTTTCCACACGCTGCATTTACTTTTTTGTCTTCTGTAAAGAAATTATAGCGGACGTCATTTCTCGATTAACGTCTTAATGACATCAGTGGAGCTCATTGTGGCTTGATGGATGTTATGAAGCTACAGGGAGAGTCGGAAGGAGGGGTGGATAGGATGGGATGCTGTGGATGAGCTGATCCGTGGCCTATGACACCATGATGAACCCCTCCGCTAGCGGCGCTGCCGGCGCGCAGCGGCAACCAGACGGCGGCGGCAGAAAGCAGCAGCAGCAGCAACGCGCCTCGTCGCCGGCCGGCGGATCCAAGTCCACACCGAAGGCAAAGCCCGCCACCCCCAAGCAGGGCGGAGGAGGAGGTGGTGGGGGTGGGAGAAGCAGCCGGGGTCATTCCCCCGTCTCCACCGCCACCGGTAGGGAGCGGCAGGCCGGGGCGTCCACCTCCAGAGGCGCGGCCGCTGTCCAGCCGGGCGGTGCTGAAAGCGGCGGCGCGCCCCCAATCGACGAGCCGCTCGCGTCTCCCTCCAGAGCGGACCCGAACCGCGTCGTGTCCGATCAGCCCTGCTCCTCCAAGTCTCCCAAGCTGCGGAGTAAAAACCCCAGGGGAGGGGAGGTGGCGGCGGCGGCAGCGTCGACCAGCGCCAAAAAGAGCTCCAAAAGCGCGGCGGGCGGCTGCGGACCCGGCTTCTGGAAGGAGGGGTGCCTGCAGTCAGAGCTGATACAGTACCACCTGAACAAGAGCCTCGGGAAGAAGGGGAGCAAGATGCAGCCCAAGTCGGCGTCCCCGCCTGCGTCTGAGCCGGAGCTTTCCCCCGAGCCCGAAATCACCCCGGCACACCACCCAGCTCCGAATCCGGACCAGAAGCTGCTGGAGGAGATGGAAAAGCTGGAGGATGAGAACGATGATTTGAAGGTGAGTGGATAGAAATGAGAATGATGCGCCATTGTGGCACCTGTGGCTGCGGATTTCACAGCGTCTACGCCACTGTTTAAAGTGGTAATCCATGAGATCGTCTGTGCTGGTTGGGTTACACTGCATGTCCCAGAATTCCATTCGAAACGTATGTATTTATTTTTCATTAGAGTGTACTTTTCTGTTTGTGAACATTCATATCGACCACAACTAGCTACGCTGGTGTCATCTTATCATGATCTTATCATCGTATCATCTTTGCGTGATCTTTGCATTCTTGCCAGGAAAGGTGGACCCTGCCACCAACAAACTGAAAGAGCACATAGAGGAACACGTGCATAACCAAAATACATTGAATGGCTTTTTTTTTTTTAAGTGACAGCTATAACAAACAATCAAACATGGGAAAGAATCTTAAGAATTACCACTTTAAGTACCGACTTCAGGTAAACGATGACAATGTAAATATTTTGTTTGTTGAAATGTGTTTATTTTCCACGTTGATTACGCTCAGACGGAAATCGAGGAGATGCGGGCTGAGATGGACGAGATGCGCGATACGTTCTACGAGGAGGACGCGTGCCAGCTGCAGGACATGCGCAGGGAGCTGGAGAGGGCCAACAAGAACTGTCGCATCCTCCAGTACCGGCTGAGGAAGGCGGAGAGGAAGAGGATGAGGTTCGCAGAGACGGGCGAAGTGGACGGAGAGCTCCTCAGGAGCCTGGAGCAAGACCTGAAGGTAGGGGGAGACAATACCACCATCTCCATGATTCAGCCGATATCATTCACTGGTGTTTTGTCGGTAGGAAGTATAGCATTGGTAGAAAAACTGAAGATATGACAGTGTGAGAAAAGGCAAAACAGTGATTCTCACAGTACAGATCATGTCCTTTTCAGACGTGAAGAATTAGCCAAATGTTTTTCTTTATTTTCTTTCATGGTTATTTCTTGGGGTTCTTATCTACTGTTCTGACATGTCTTAAATACAAAACAATCGATTCATCGTAACAAACAAATTAAAGGTAAATGAAAGATAAGGGGACATTCATATATTTAAAACGTTTCTACAATATAAAATGTTTGGAGAAAACAGTTTTAATTGTTACTTGTTAACTGATTAGTGGGTCTATGAGTCTGGTTCAGTGCAGACTCATTCTCCTGGGGTGGGTAGTAACGCGTTTCAAGTAGCGTACAGTACATGAGTAAAAAAGTAGTTTTTTTTCAAGGAACGAGTACTTTTCATGTTCCTTTTTTTAAACTGTACTTCTACTCTTTACTTGAGTATTTTGAGCCAGTAATCTACTTTTTGCTTCACTACATTTTCCATTTATACCATTGTTTTAACTAGCCTGCTCTAAATCAGGGATTGAGTGTGGTGCGGGGAGCCGGGTTGCCAGGTCTGTGTGACAAAACCAGCCTAATGGCCAGTCACAACCAGCGCAAAACCCTGGGTGGGAATTTTGATTCCTTTCAGCGACAGAGATGTTTTGAGTCAGTTCACTAAAATGATTTGTTCACTGATTCTCTCACCGATTCGCGAACGTACGTGGACTCGGCGGAAGGCCGAGACTCAAACGAATGAATCGTTTTGGGGGAGGCTTTAGGTAATTTAGTTTACACTAAAGATTCGGTCAAAAAGTACGACACTGTTGCCCGCTGCCTGGAAGAAAAATAAGCACCACCTGTCTTTTTACCACGGTGCGATGATGACAGAGCAAAACCCAGAACAAGAGGCAGCTCCCAAAACAATCTTAGAAAACAAGGGAAAGATGGGATTTTCATTTTGTTACTATTTGTATGTTCAAATGAGAAATAGATCACCTAGAAGTGAAGCCCTACAGTCTAAAATCATTAGCCTCCCTGGTCTACTTTGTTGAAAACAAAAGTTTATCAACAAGTGCTGTTTTATCATTGTTTTGCACTGGGCCGCACACCCTAAGAAATATTAAAATGGAAAGTAACTTGTACTTTGAGTTATTTATTAAGCAGGTACTTTTTTACTTTTACTTGGGAAGGTATCTCAAAATTTACTTGAGTAATTTTTTATGGGAGTAATTGCACTTTTACTTGAGTATAGATTTTCAGTACTCTCCCCACCACTGCTCATTCTCTCTGTATAACCAACTTTTGGGGCCAATTGAAATTCGAAACACTGACTTAAACTAGCGGTAAATTAGGAATCGACCTTCAGATGAGAACGCTAACTGTGTTAGCTCAATGGAAGGCTGCCGGGGGGGGGGGGGACCCAGCCTATTGCTCCAGTGAAATCAGGGAGACTCTCCTTTCTCTCTTCTTTTGCTTTGTTTATTGCAATATCATATTATATTGTAAACAAACCTATTAACCCTAACTGTCATCCTCGCCTCCCCTCCTCTCTCTTTCCTTCCCCTCTCCCTGTCTTTCACTTTCCCTGTCTCGTTCTCTCTTCATGCTGCCCCAGGTGGCCAAGGATGTGTCCGTGCGTCTGCACCACGAGCTGGAGAGCGTGGAGGAGAAGAGGACCAAGACGGAGGAGGAGAACGAGAGGCTGAGGCAGCAGCTGATCGAGGTGGAGATCACCAAGCAGGCCCTGCAGAATGAACTGGAGAAAGCCAAAGAGGTCAGGGAAACGGCCAAATTGAACATAGATAAGCCATGGATGTTTTTTTTGAGGAAAGCAGGCAGGGAGCGTTGGGTGGACGGTGAAAACATCTGTATAATCACTGTGAGACACAACTTTCATCGCATCGCAATGAATGCACTATTCAGTATACTGACAAGTGTTCAACAATTGGTATTTTTTGTAAAGTTCTTTCTTCCTTTGTAGCATACTGTGTATTGATGATAACTGCTCTGTCAATGTCCATGCAATACCAGGAGAAAGTTAGTTTGGTTCCTGATGACATTTCTTTTGGTGCCATTTTATTGTTTCTGTGCGTACACTTCTTTTACGCTACAGGGTGGTCACACTATTTCCATTTCTGTCCTAATTCTATCAAATGTATTTATTTGTTTAATTGATTTATCAATTGTATTTATTTATTTTTGTTTGTTTGTTTGTTTATGTATTTGTTTGTTTGTATATTCATTTGTTGATCCATGTATTTAAATTTATAGATTAATTAATTATCTTTTTTTTTTAATAATTATATTTATTATATTTATAAACAGTTCTATTTCAAACCTAAAGGGCACACCAAACCGGCGAGTGTGAGCTATCCATCCTTCAATAACAAATGTAGGGGTGAAGTCATAGGATATTGTTTATTCTGTCAATTAAAAGAACAAGTGGCTTGGCTGTGACCAACATCTAAGTATCATTCTAGATTTTTCTTCCGGAGAGTAGCTCTTAACATTAAGCCGTCTGGCTTTTCCATTACTGGGTCCTCAGCGCCACATCAATTTGGATGGAGTCACGGCCCTCATCCCTCCGTAGTACTTAGTGTACTTATGATGTAACTGCTGCTTCCTTATAGCTGTCACTGAAGAGAAAAGGAAGTAAGGACGGGCAGAGAGCAGAAAGCAGAAGGACTCCGCAGACGCCATTGGAGGTGAGTCCACACTTCGGGATGGAAGAAAACTGTAAACCATGATGGAAAACTGTAAGGAAAGTCTAATAAATGTCTTGAAACCCGAGAGCATTTTTACTATTTGGCATAACATTTTATTCTTTAGAAATGTGTAAATGATTAACAAAATGGGAGAGAATGTAAGGAAAAAGAAGAAACAATTTGCATAATTATCCACCATTTAAATTGAAAAGAATAGCTGGTTACTAACTGGAACTAAAGAGCTTATCCCTAATCTTGTTCAAGGAGGAGAACGAGGACTTGAAGTGCCAGCTGGCCTTCATAAAGGAGGAAGCCATCCTGATGAGGAAGAAAATGGCTAAGATTGACAAGGAGAAGGACCGCCTGGAGCAGGAGCTGCAGAAGTACCGCTCCTTCTACGGGGACGTGGACAGCCCCCTGCCCAAGGGGGAGGCCGGTGGACCCCCCACCACCCGCGAGTCTGAGCTGAAGCTCCGCCTGCGCCTGGTGGAAGAGGAAGCCAACATCCTGGGGAGGAAGATTGTGGAGCTGGAGGTGGAGAACAGGGGTCTGAAGGCGGAGCTGGATGACATGAGAGAGGACAGGTAACGTGTGACCTGCAAAACCTTAACTGGCTCAAATGTAATTATAATACGGTCACTTTAGATAGGATTAGGATAACTTTATCACATTACATAGCGTCATTTAGGACAGGGGTTCCAAACTTTGGAAGGTTATGTTCTGTCCGAAGTAAAGAAAGAAAAAGTGTACAGTACAGGTACTCCCCACTTAAGGACCCCGTTTCGTTCCTAGGACCAAGTCGTTAAGCGAATTGGTTGATAAGGAAGGACGTGTGTTTTTCACGGTAAGGGGGCGTGGCCATTGCCAACACTAGTGTAGTGAATACTGACAGACTGAGGGAACGAGACTGAGAACGGTGATGAGATGAGATGTATACAGTGTATATTGTGTATATAGTGTGTATAGTATATATAGCATATACAGTGTATATAATATATATAGTATATATAGTGTATATAGTATATATAGTGTATACAGTATATATAGTATATAAAGTATATATAGTGTATATAGTATATATTGTGTATACAGTGTATATAGTTTATATAGTGTACTCAGTATATATAGCATATATACTAGCATATATATTAGTATATATACTAGTATATATAGTATTTACAGTGGATATAGTATATACACTGTAAATACACCGCAGTTCCTTTGAGGACCCCTAGGGGGCCCCTTGGGCACTGCACTGTTACTGTGAATAGTAATGCAGAATAGAGCACTGTGTAAGACCGACATCTGCTAAATGACAAAATCCAAAATCTGATAGAATATATCAATGACGCAAATGTTTTTGTGTTTGTTCCTGCCGTCCTCTCTCAGTCTGGCGGCCACCGGGGCAGATGGCTCTGGCAGTGAAGGTCAGCAGTGCAGGGAGAAAGGCGAGGCCCTGTCGGAGCTGAGGCAGCAGCTTCAGCTGGTGGAGGACGAGGCCGAACTTCTCCGCAGGAATCTGGCAGACGTGGAGGAAGAGAATAAAAAGGTAGCTAGATAGATAGATAGATAGAAACTTGGTTTTGATCAAAGGTGTTAGATACTCAGGCAGTTTTGAACCTTCCCTTTCCTTTTTAGGTGACTGGGGAGCTGAACAAACTGAAATACAAGGCTGGATCTCATGAAGCGGGGTCAAGGCATGGAGGAGGAGGAGGTTGGTTTGTTTATTCTATACCTCCAACCAATTATGTAATTTTTCTCGACGGTGAGAAAGAAATAGGCGCTCTTGAGGGGCCTACAACAACAACAACAACAGAAGATGTATTTTTACTGTTTTGAGTGTCTTTTGAAAAAGGTGGTGGTAACTTGGTGCTGGGAGGTTGATATTTGATTGAATGGTTCAATAGTCTACTAAATTGTGACACCTGAGTAGTTGATCTCTTCAGGATCACTGAGATGCCTCTCCTCCACTTTGTCCCAGGCGGAGCGGACCCAGCCAAGGCGGAGGCCCTGCAGGAGGAGCTGAAGGCCGCTCGGCTCCAGATCAACGAACTGAGTGGCAAGGTGATGCAGCTGCAGTACGAGAACAGGGTGCTGCTGTCCAACATGCAGCGCTACGACCTGGCGTCCCACCTGGGGATCCGCGGCAGCCCACGGGACAGCGACGCCGATAGCGACGGCGGCCGGGACGAGGACACGCCCTCGGCCTCCGTCGCCTCCCCGCGCCTGCTCCCACCCCACCGCAAGCGCGAGGGGCCCATCGGTGGCGAGAGCGACTCGGACGAGGTGAGGAACATGCGCTGCCTAACGCCGACACGTGGCCTGTATTCTCCGCCCATGGATGGGCGTTTTTTATCGCGAAGCCTGAAGGACCGGCAACAGATGATGGACATCCGCATGGAGGCGGAGAGGCTGGGCCGGACCATCGACAGGCTCATCGCTGACACCAGCACCATCATCGCAGAGGCTCGCGTCTACGTCACCAACGGGGAGACGTTTGGCAGGCTGGACGAGGACGAGGAAGGGGGCAGGTGAGAAAGAAAAGAATGTGCTTGATTTCACAGGAGCTAGGCTAGGTGCTTCCATCTGCAGCCTTGCATGTAGCTTACACGATTAGCATTCAGCCCGTCGCTATCTCTCTACTGGGCACGGCTGAAATTGGCATCGACCATCTTGTCTGAATCGGGGTAAAAAAGACAAAAAGTGAAAATGTAGTTTCTCTTCAACCCCAGTGAACGCCAGTTCTAAAAATACGGAAAAAAAACATTACAATTAAAAAAGAAGAGCAGTGAACTACAGGAAGTGAGCACACCACAAGAAAAATAAACATTGTACAGAAAGCATTGGTAGAATTAATTATCAGTTGCGATTAAATTTAAGTTCACTTTCTTTTTTTGCATCAGGATCAGAGAGCATGAGCTGCTGTATCGGATCAACGCCCAGATGAAGGCCTTCCGGAAGGAGCTGCAGGGGTTCATCGACAGGCTGGATGTCCCCAAGCAGGAGGACAAGAACGCAGAGGAACCGTTGTCTGTACGTTCGCAGTGCGCTGCGGAAGTTTTGCAAGGGTCGTGAGTGAGCGATGCATTTCCAGACCACACTGAGCCAAACTTACCGGTCAACCGAAAAACATCTTTTCTCCCTTTCCCACCAGCTACGTCAGTGGGTTTCTAGGCAATATCAGCTGTAAATCCTAAAATAATGTCTATTGCCAAATGCGCACTGAAGATTTTATGGCTTCTTGGCTTCCCAGAGGCTTACACAAGAAGGCTACAGTTAAAGGGATACTCCACATTTCACCGTAGCTAGGCTAGTTGATTCCATATGCAGCCATGCATTAAAGCTAACACAGTTAGCATGCAGCCCATCAATTTCTTGCTTCTGGACACATGAAATTGGTTTTGACCTCACCTGAATCTGGGTAAGATAGACAAAGTATCCCTTTAAAGGTACAGTATGGTGATGTGAGGTTTTCCAGACCAATATATTGCTATGATGTGTATGATATATCATAGTGTGAGTATGTAGTATGAAGTATTCTGATGTTTCCTTGTGAAGAAGTTTAAATCCTGAAATGGCTCTGATTAATATCTTTGCTTCGCAAAGAGCCTGACTGAAGTCTTTGGTAAAGACAAAATGTACGGTATGTAGGAAGGCAGTTAAAGAAAAAAAAAAAGTCAATGTTAAGAAACTAGGTTATTGTTTTTATATTTATGGGCGTAGGATGTTCTTTGTTTCGGGGCTGAGTTCAAAGAAACCAGTTGGATTGACTTACGAGGGAAGGGAAGTTGTCATGTATGTTAATTCATGTTTCAGTCTCCTGAACAATGCCGTCGCCATGGATCCTTCTGGATTTGATACTTTTCTCTGAATCCGACTCAATCCCTTTCTTTTCTCTCTCACTTTTGGTTCTCCCTCCTCATCCCATCCAGATGTTCCAGCCCATCATTTTGCTCATCCTCATTCTGGTTTTGTTCTCTTCGCTCTCCTACGCCACCATTTTTAAATTGGTGTTCCTCTTCACCCTGTTCTTTGTCCTGTAGAGCACCCGCCTTATCCGCACCCTAATTCGTTAACTTCCCTTCATTTGTTTTTCGATTTTAATTATTATTTTATGTTGAATGTGTCACGTAAAGATCACCCAAGGTACAGCTTTCTTTGAGTATGTCCGGCCCAAGTCACTCATCTACACAGAAGCTTCCAGCATCTACAGGGGACCACACACGAGGGCGGGGATGAAGAGAGAATGTGGGTAAGTACGTACGGCAGCATGGACTCTATAACCGGAACGTGTGTGTCGACCATCTGTTGTTCTGTTTGTTCAAGCTTTGGGTGAGCGTCTCATGCTGTGTTCAATTATTACGCTCCCAATCCCATGTGAGGTCTGCAAGGTCTGCCGTCTGCAGTGGACTTGTGAAAAGGGTCTGCTTTCATTTGGAAATGTGGTCATCTACGACGCCATCCTGCCCCTCCGAGAGCAAAATGCTATCAGGCCACATTTGAACGACTGACAAATAAATCTGTCCAGATCTGGCAACCGGAGTCAGGACACATCTGATTTGAATCTTCGCCCTGTTCTAGACCAACATATTCCCGGATCAGGTGAATGGATTGTTGTTTGAGATCCAGAATTCACATGTGCCAGCTCAAACCGGATTATCTGCAAATCATTACATTATCTCTCCATCATTATCTTTATCATTATTACTACATTAAACCAAAAACCTTTATTTTGTACTCGTTATATTGTCTGCCGATGGGGTTAAATGCTGTGATAGTGACGTCATGCTCAGACTTTTTCAAACACGTATATCCTGATTCCCCGTGATAAAAAAAAACCCCAAAAAAAACGCACATACACAAAACAAAACAACAACAACAGCCTGGCTCTGGCAACCTCTGGCTGTGTGTGTGGTCTGTGGACTTGTGATCCCGTTTGGATGCGGGGCGGACCCGGTCCACGCACATTCATCTCTCCAGTGGGATTATTACTTCATGCATTAAAAACCACTGCGAAGAAGCAGAAGAGGGGGAGTGCGAGGAAGAACAAGGAATGAGAGAGGTGCCAGACTGTTGGTTTTTTTTTTGTTTGTTTTGTTTTGATTGTTTGGGGATAATGAAAGGCGTTGAACTGCGTTGCTGTTTTGGGTCGAACGCGTGCATCTCCTTCTAAGTTTGAGGAAGAAGGAAGCTCTTCATGGCTGTGTTCATTTCAAGTTTTTCCTCACGTTGAGTGCATCGGCTCGGATCACACTCGCACCACCAGGTAGGTCTAACCTCAACAGACGCACGAGTGATATCTCCGAAAAAGATAATATCTCCACGGGGCGCAAGTGGGGCTGCTCTTCCTTTATGCGCCCTGCGTTGCACCGCTGTGTATAATAGTCCAGTCAGGTCCGTGCGATTAATTATTGTTTTCAGTGGGTCCTTCCAAACCAGGAGAAAAAAATACAATAGTACCTTATGCATGGTGACAAGGGGGTAAAAATATTCGTCTGCTCTTGCACCAGTGCGCAAGCTGCGCGTTATTTTGGGCGCTCTTTAAACGCAGTCTGGGCGGTTCGCTGGGTGTCGGTGCGCCGTCAGCAGCTCCGAGTTGCGGAGAAACCCCGCTCCCTGTGCGCAGTACTAGTCACAAGCCACCCGCCTGGAATAAGCTTCCACTTGGAAATGGATTCGAGACAAGCAGAATGACGGCCAGGAGCACCGCGGGCTGACGCTGGGGGGGCGGCTTTCCTCACCGCCGGGCCCCGGGGGTCACCGTCAGAGCCGCTGTTTCAGAGCGGCTGGACAACGGAGAAATGGCCGGTTTCGGATAATTCCCCATGGAATGGTTGACATTTCCATGTCAATTATCACCGCTTGAAGTGTTATTTTTATTTTTTATTTTATAATTTATTCCTTTGAGGTTGATTTTTTTCAACTGTTTTAAGAAATGTGGAGTGCGTTTGGCAACGGGTCCGGGGCGCACGTTGGGAGCGGTGGAGGAGGTGGTGGTGGTGTTGGAGGAGGAGGCGGTGGTGGTGGATACGTGCCGTCCCAGGGCTGGGAGTTCATCCCTGGCTCCGGGCTGGAGAGGGCGGGGGGAGGCCGGGGGAAGAACCGCAGCCCCCTGCGGAGGATCTCCTCCCCGCCCGCCGTTTTCAACTACATCCATGAACCGCAGTACGGAGGAGGAGGTGTGACCCCGCTGGAGGTCCTCAGGAGGCAGCTTTGGTCCGGACCCGAAACTCATCAACTGCAGCAGCAGCAGCAGCAGCAGCAGCAGCAGCAAACCCAACAGCAGCAGCAGCAGCAAACCCAACAGCAGCAGCAGCAGCAGCAAACTCAGCAGCAGCAAACCCAGCAGCACACAAGGCTGAAGAAGAAGCTGGAGGACTTGAAGAAGCGACATGAACAGGACAAAGAGGAATGGATGCGTGAGAAGGAGTCTCTGTTGAGAGAAGTGGCCGATATACAAGTAATTGGAAAAAAACATGTGGAATGATGGTGCAAGGAGCATCCTCCAGGAATTCTGAGGAAAGAAATTGTAATTTTTTAAGTCTTTGGAACAAGTAGTTGAAGTTTACAAGTAGTGAGGAATAACCTTGCTCTATTGACGAGTACACTGTGGCAGACTTTTGACAATTCAATGTTTCAACATCTTTTTTACGTTATCTAGACACATTATGTCCTCATCCTATACTGACTAATTACCCGACTCAACGCTCTACTGTTTTCCCCCTGGCAGGGAGGGGAGAACAGGAGGATTCTGCTGGACCTGAAGTCAGTGTTGGAGGAGGTGCAGGTGGAGGTGAAGAGAGAGGAGGAGAAGAGGAACAAGCTTCAGCTGCAGTACACCAGGGACAGGTGCGCCTGGGACCTGGAGAAGGCAGAGCTCAAAAGCAGGATAGCACAGGTACAGCGATCCATAATGGTGACCGAGCCCACTGTGTGCTTCCATATGTCTAGTGTCTAGTTTGCTGTAAATTGGGCGCACCATTATTGCCACCCAGTTGCTGAGGCGATAAGTCACACAGGCATCCGTCCAACTCCAGTTTCAGCTTCAAAAAAAGCTTTGCAAGAAGGGGCTTAGCCAGGTCCTTTCAACCAGACCAGACAAGCAGACTGCCAACTTGGCTTTCAACAGCTCATGTCAAGTAGATGAGCTATAAATGTCAGCTGTCAGTGGCAACAATAGGTTAAGCGTTGAAAAAAAAAAGCAGAAAATACTTTTCCGCGGAGGCAACGTTGCATAGCGATGCCGTGCTTTGCGAGAAACTTTCCCTGAGCAGAGAATTCATGGCCAGTTTTGACCGCATACGTAGACCTATATAATATACCGTTTATCTTCCTGTATGCAAATAATCTGCATCATGAGCAGATTAATTCTCTGTTCAAAAGGAAAGATCTTTGCACCCTACCAAATAAATCAGTACGATATAACATGTTATCTTCGCATGATGGCATGCCAGAAGTGCTCACCAGTTGGAAAAACTTGGAATACCTCAGCTACATCCTAGCCGGGGAGGAGGCCTCGTGAGGTCTAGATGGACGCCGGACAGATTTATCTAGTTCCCGCTCAGACGCGTCAGTGCAACTGCCCCATTCCTCCCCTCTCTCCTCTTTCTCTGTGCTCCGGTTGCCGGTTGCATTATGTTTCTGAAGCCTGGTGGGGCACAGTGGGGCCTCAGAGCAGTGAGGTGGGCTTAATCTGCTGCTGGAGGTCAAATCATGATGTTGCCACGCACAGAGGAAAGTGTGGGAGGGGGAGAGAGAGACCGACAGAGAGACGAGGAGATCCACAACAAAGGGGATGCAAAGGAGTTGGATATATGACCTTAACCTTTTCCATTTTAGTGTGTGCTGGCAGAATGTGTGTGGGATGATGAACAGCTCTCATCAACAATGGGCTTTTCTCTGGATACGCTGTACATTCAGGATCTTATAAAAAAAAGCACTATCTTTTTTTTCTCCTTTCAAATTTCACTTAGCTCCATATTTCATTGAACTACTGACAAAGTTTTGAAAACGCCTCTTCTCCTACCTTCAATTAGCACCCATACACATGCACATACACAAGGATACACACTTGCAGTACATGCATAATACATAACAAACGTGCTTGCATGCAGACTGTTTAGAAGTAAAAATAACTTTAAAAAAACAGTACCATGGTTATTAGTTCCCACATTAAACATTCTTCTCAAGTACTCAGTTATCAAAAGTGAAAATACTTTTCGTCAATGTCAGTGTCCTTT
This sequence comes from Zeus faber, assembly GCF_960531495.2. Lineage (NCBI taxonomy): Eukaryota > Metazoa > Chordata > Actinopteri > Zeiformes > Zeidae > Zeus > Zeus faber. The sequence continues at coordinate 28,757,472 of NC_137195.1, forward strand.
TGTTCGTCCTTTTGAGTTAATGGTTTTCATACAAGTCCCCAAACTGGAATTTCTTGAGTAAAGTAAAAATAAATACCCCAAAATGGTGTACACGCACACATTTGTGTTCCCCTTATTGATTGCACAAACAGACCAAGGGGAACGTCGACTTGGAGTGAAGTTCTTTTGGGAGGGGCAGACTCCATTGTGAAAGATAATTGTCCTCCTGCCCCATCCGGCCACAGTTCATACTTTTGGACATATTCAGCAAACAGCTCAAGTACCAACCAGGGATCAGTCATCGGGGTCGAAATCCGTGAAGTCTTGCCGAATGCGATGTTTCTCAGCTTAGGAATTTTGGGTTTTAACTGGAATTGACATGACAATTAAAGGATTTTGGCACATGCTCTTGGCACGTTAAGCCGACTTAAAGGACAGGTTTGGCATTTTTCAACCCAGGCCTTATTCAAACGTTGGTTACCGTCATCGAGAACTTCGTAGCACAACCTCGCTGTGAGCTTTACGCTTGAGAAACTTACCGCGCTGCTTTTTCCATTTTGGATTTGTTCAACAGGACTTTGCACCCAAACACTTCAAACAGGGGATCAGGCCTTACAGTATATCAAGAGGTGTTAAGCAGTAAGTTAGGAGTTAGGAGAAGAGAGTGAAGTTAGGAGAACCTGTGACAGCGCGCCTTCTTTTGTGTCTATTCTTTTTGACTTTTTGCCAGCTAGCCAGACATTTCCTGTGACATCAGACCTTCCCTATCCGCTCCTGCTGTAATAATGACATACAACTTTGAACTGAGAGTCATAACAGTTGAAGACTTCAACCATAGCTTCTGAAAGTGGCAGGGGAGTTGGGACAAAACGCCTATCGGCCTGGGGAGCCTATTTAGAGGTCAGACAGCACAAAGAGCGATTTTGACCAGACCTCGTGAAGGAGCTGACTGACGACAGATTTAACACCTTTTTTGGGTAGAGATTAAGAAGAGTCTGCCTCCAATGAAATCACAGACTTGTGACTTGTGTATGTGTGTGTGTGTGTGTGTGTGTGTGTGTGTGTGTGTGTGTGTGTGTGTGTGTGTGTGTGTGTGCGTGTGTGTCTGTGTGTGTGTGTGTGTGTGTGTGTGTGTGTGTGTGTGTGTGTGTGTGTGTCTGTGCATGTATGTTTGTCTGTGTGTGTGTGTGTGTGTGTGTTCTACGATGTTCTCGCCATCTCTATGACCGAACACTGCACAAGCATCCAGGGCTCCCGTCAGGGGGGTCCCTGCTTGGTTGGCTTCTGAAAGGCATATTTCTGCACACACGGCTGATTTATGGAAGCCCCTGGCAGCTTTCTGAGAGACATCTCACTTGTGCCTTAGTAGCCAGGCAGCCTCCCCCTTTCCCTTCCCCTCGCCTTCCCTCCCCCAAGGAATGTGACATTGTGAAGCCTTTGCCGGTGCAACCCCTATTTATAGTGGGACGCTGCGGTGACACAGTCACCTCCATGTACACTGCTGCTGTGTGGGAGCCGGTTGCCGTTTGGCTTCTTAGGTGTAATTTTTTATGTGTGCATGGATTTTGCTTTCCAATATTCAGTATTTACACTGTTAAACACACATATCTGAACTATTTCCCCTGTAAACAAGCCGCCTGCAGCTTCTCCAGTCAATGGAAGCTCTATCCTCCTTATTTTTTTCTTCAAACCATCTTGTTTCTGTGCTTTGGCCAAAGATTGTTTCCCACAAGGGGAAAAGTTTGAATGCACTGCACAACGGCACCTGTCATCCGCCGTCTGTAATTGAGGGGAACTTTCGGAGCCGCCACAGACATAGGCAATGCAGAAATTGCCGTCGTGTTTCCTATGCCATCATGACCCGGGGGACGCAAGCAGAAATAGCACAGAGACCGAGGCCTCGTAAGGGAGACCCAGCGTCGGTGTCTTAATACTGAACAAACACATGCAGCCATGCCCATATGTGTGCTCTCTCACTCTCCCTCGGACACACACACACACACAAATATATACCATGTAACTTCTAACTTCTTCTAACTATAAAGAAGGATCTCCGTCTGTCTCTGTGTGTATGTATGTCATTCGATTATCTCAACAACCGTTCATCCAATCTACTTCACACTTGGCTGGTGTATTGCTGGGGACCCAAGGACGTGTAGTGTCGAATTTGGTGCAATTTGGACATGCGACAAACAGCGAGCTAGCAGGGGGCGGGGCTTTAGGGCTCTGGGTCTCAATGAGTGTCTTTCCCCGGTGTATGACTTTAACAGGCAGCTTCATCTTCCATTGTGGAACACACGACTGAATCATTGACTTTTATTCAACTGTGCCATTAAAATGTCTTAGGAAATCTTACATTCTGAACAGGCATGTACTGGTATATACGAACACACACACACACACACACACACACACACACACACACACACACACACACACACACACACACACACACACACACACACACACACTCACATGCACACGCACACACACACACACACACACACACACACACACACACACACACACACACACACACACACACACACACACAAACATAGGCGTTGTCTAGAGTTGAATCCAACTCTAAAGCCTGCATCTTTTTCTGTTTTAGCTCCATAAAAAGGCACAATGCAACCGCAGGAAGCCCAGATTTGCCCTCTCCTAACCTAACCTCAGCTTTAAATACTTTCCTTTCAGAGGGACTTTTCGTTTTCAGGACGCCCATCTGTTCAGGCACCTGATCAGCAATGAACAGCAACTGCATACAGTAGAGGGGCAGTTTTCACAGACAGGGTTTGATCTCAGTCAGGAATTAGCTAATCCTGCTTAAATTAATACAGAATTTAAAAATGCCTTTTGGAAAAGCTGCTTAGCTAAGGTAATGAAGGACTAGTCAGCTCCTTCTGTCTGGTCTTGGTCCAGATAATCCATTTTCTCTATTGTCAAGGTCGACTTGGGGTTCCACGTCCATTAATCCAAACATAAACAACCTCTAACCAGGTTTAATTTAAGCCCTTTCTTATATCTAGATTAGCTCTAATCTTCCTCCTGGAAATCAGATTTTTAAACCAAGACTAGGGCAAGTCTAAGACTATTTTAAACCACAATTGAGAACGGTCATTTCAGTCAGTCCAGATTAAAACTGGGATTTAGTCTAAGATTAGGCCAAATCTGTGTCAGACAAACTGCATCAGAACGTCTAGTGTAACAATATCCAGTTTATTTGCATAGGGTCTGTCAATTGTACTTCAGAAACAGAAGACGCTGCTCCTTTTTTTCCGCTAAAAGGAGAAGAGAGTAGGAACATTTCCTTGTACCAGGCCTGACTGAGTAGCGTAACGAGACTGCCGTTCCGAGAAGCCAAGTGAAGTCTTGTGCCCTATTTATGGAAAATGGAGAAAGAAAGATCTCCTTTGTGTGTGCGAGTGCCATTTGTTGTTGTTTTTTTCTTCCAAAATACTTTTCAGTCCCACTTAATGTTCTTTATTGCTACCATGTGCAAACGCCAGGACTCAGCTGCGTCCTCTGTACCCTACCTGGCATCCGTGTGTGTGTGTGTGTGTGTGTGTGTGTGTGTGTGTGTGTGTGTGTGTGTGTGTGTGTGTGTGTGTGTGTGTGTGTGTGTGTGTGTGTTGTGTATATGTGTATTAGTCTTGACAGGATATTTTCATCTTCCAGTCCTCACTTCCTTCAGTCCTCTTCCCACTCACACCCGGCCCCCAAGTCCCCTAACCCCCACCCCCCGCCCCTCCTTGTCTGTTCCGGGCGCTCCTACATTCTCTCAATTCCAACATCAAACCATTTCTCTTTTTTTTAATGCCTGTTTTCATCCCCCACCCGACATCTCCCTTTGTCCGTCTTTGCCTTTTTTCTTTGACTGACTCTCTCGCTCTCTTTCTCTCCTTCTTTTTCTGTGTCTCTCCATCCTCAAAGTGCGAAGGACTTTTGTCGTGTCCCCAACCACTATCCCTCCTTATTCTAAAGTTTTGTAGTACATATCACTGTTTACATTTCATGTTGAGATAATGGTGAATTGTTGTTGTGCAGAAATGTAACGCTTCTACACACATTCCATCCAGCGCCCCGTGGAAGAAACACATGAAGCGTGAACCCGCGTGAATCGCTGGATTTGCTTTTCACAATATAAACACTAAGATCTTTGTGTAACTGGCGCTGCCATCTTTTGAAAGTCTCAGATTTTCCCCTTTAAAACAGATGCAGCGGTGTGTCTCAACAATTCAGTTCAATACAATTTAATTTAATTCAATTCAATTCAATTCAATTCAATTCAATTCAATTCAATTCAATTCAATTCAGTTCAGTTCAGTTCAGTTCAGTTCAATTTAATTATTCAATTCAATTCAATTCTGAAATGCCGCTGAAAAATATGAAAACATAAGTAAAGCTGACCTAAAATAATAAAACATGTAGACATTTCCATTAAAAATATACATTTAAAGATAAGTAAAGATAAAAAAAATAAATGTAGACATGGCAATTAAAAAAACCCCAATATAAAACAATCACAAATATGTACAAATTATACTGTAATTATTTTACTGTCTAAGTGTATTCTGTCTATAAATATCAATGAATATGAATATGATACTGCCTCTGCCCACTTGGAAACAGCTTTTTTTCTCTTTCCCTCTCTCCCTCTTTCTATCCTCTTCATCCAGTTGGAGATTAGAGAAGGTGGTGGGTTGGCCCTTGGAGGAGGAGGAGGAGGAGTGGTGCAGGTCCAGCCGGCTGAGGCGGGGGCGGCGTCGTGGGGCCCCGTCCCCCCCAGCGAGACGCCGACCCTGCAGTGGGAGAGGGAGGAGCAGCGGCGGCTCCTGGCGGACACGCACTCGGCGGCCATGGACCTGCGCTGTCGCCTGGAGCTCAACGAGCAGGACTGGCTGCGGGAGAGGGCCGAGCTGCTGCAGCGATTCGACTCGGAGCGGCGAGAGTGGGAGAGCCAGCTGAGGGACATGCAGAGGAAGATAGAGAAGGTTGGACCTCACACCCCCTCCCCAACAACTTTGGATCATTACACACACAAATAAGTCAATTTTCCTGTATGTATATAAGGGATTTGCCATTTTTGCCAGGGATTTGTGTGTTTCTCTCCATACAACTATGAAAAAAACACAAATAAATAATGACAATAAAATAAAACAGAATAAACAGTAAATAAAATGAGAAATGGCCAAATATACACAAATGGCAAAAAATACAAGCCAGAAATATTTTAAAATACAAAATACAAAAAATACATACAAAATAAACAATATGCAATTCTATGCACAGCGTTAATGATTGGTGTAGGGATATAGGGTATACATTTGAAATTGCTATGTACTTACTAAGTTACTACATATTCTACAGCATTATATCTATCTGTCTGTCTGTCTGTCTGTCTGTCTGTCTGTCTGTCTGTCTGTCTGTCTGTCTGTCTGTCTGTCTGTCTGTCTGTCTATCCATCTATCTATCTATCTATCTATCTATCTATCTATCTATCTATGTTTTTGTGTTTGTGTCTGTGTAAATTGGGGGCTGCTGTATCACATTTGAATAATTTCACGGTATCAACAGAATTACATGGATCTTATGCATAACTTTGAGGGAAACGTTGCTGCTGCATTCAAGAGCAAATTTTGATAGCTAGAGTATAGAGTTGTTCGTCCCATCAGCGTCTGGGAGTCAAGAATAGAACTAGAGGCTTGTGCAGTGAGATTAAATGGGTAATGTAAAATGACAGCTAATGACCTTTAAAACAGAATTGCTGAAATAAAAATGGTTTAAAAAAGATGGTATCGAAAATAGTATCATATAAGAACTGGCGTCAGAGTCCAGGTGTCAGAATCCAGTTCACAGTCCTTATTAATTTTATTTAATCGGTGGAGAAATTGTTTTTTACCCCCATCCAAATTCATTATATATTATATATATATTTATTATATTATCGGGCTCAGCATATTGTCGGGCTCAGCAAAAAAACAAAGTAAAGGGCTTATTTTTTCCTCACACTATAATTTAATCTTAATTCTGTGGACTAATCTTAAAAATAGAATTAAAGAAGCCACTGTGTGATTCGTTATGGGATGGGGTGGTGTCATTATGGTTGGTGATACTTCCTGTATTCCCACAGCACACGAGGGTTGACCATAATTAAATATAAAGATTTTATGCAGTACATGTAGTAAACAGAGGCTGCTGTCCCAACGCTTGAATATATTCTTTATGTATTCATGTGACTGTATGATGGGCCACATCTGTCACATGGTTGCCGGAGGTATTTGATTATACCAGGGTTGCCAGGTCTGTGCTACAAAAACCAGCTTAATGGTCAATAAAACCTGTCCAAAAACCAGCCCAAGGAAATCACTTTGGTGCGTGCGAATCTCGCTTTTTAGAGAGTCACAGAGAAAGTGTCCCTGTTATGCACGGTTTCGTTCCATACAGTCACATACATCATCCCCAGCCCCCTTTAGATTTATTTTTATTTTTATTTTTACATTTTATTCATGTAATTTGCATGCAAAATGTGTCTACCCAACCCGCGGAAACACTTCAAAAGTAGCCCAATTCCGTGGGAAAACCGTGGACCTGGCAACGCTGGATTATACAGCCATTTAGACAATTATGAAAGCTACACCTTTAAATTCAATAGTTATGGTATGCGTTTATGATATTTTGAGTACTATACAGTATGTGGTACAAATAAGCATCCTCAGAGCATTCAACCTGTGACGGCACCGTAAAATGTATAATGATTTGATAAACCCTAGCTAAGTAATCATCCCAGAATTAAGTAAGAACAGCGGTTGTATTCGTATATGCTCTGAGGGTAGTTGAGAGTTGTTTTTCTAGAAGCTGGTGTTCCATATTCTAGAAGAATGTAGCAAAACTCTCAATGACTGAATGTTTTTCCGGGGGAAAATTTCCATTGCCGGAAGCTGTATTTACAAAATTTCCCAGGAGCTAGGCAAGTCATTCCCCTCTGCAGCCATCAATGCGTTAACTCAATTAGCATGCAGCCCATCGTCCATCTCTGTACTGGACACACAGGGATGACATTGCCGTTGACCTTCTCGTCTGAATCTACGTAAGATGGACAAAAAAGCAGATCCCCCCCCACCCCGCCTCCAAAACAAACAAAAAACAAAATTTTTTAAACAAAGTGTAGAAGGTACTGGCTATTTCTTGTATGATAAAATATGTCCATATCTCTTCATTGTCAGGTTTTGGCTTTGGGATCTTCCTGGTGGTGGCGAAAACCTTTTCCCTCCTCCACATCCTGCTCGTGAACGCTGTCAAAACAAATGCGTGACCCGTGCAGCTGCAGAGGATAGAAGAGAAGGAGGGGGGGGGGGGCTATTGTTTGGTATTCGAAAAGTTTGACTCGCCAGCCCCTCCTTAGACGCACGCACAGACTGTCCGCCATTTTGAGCTAACCACGCCATACCGTGGAGCTCCGGGCTGCGGTTTTATAGCGGGGGGGATTAGCCAGTTAGCTCTGATGGACTGTCAGAAATATGTTGCGGTGGATTGGGGAGATTATTCCCAGGTGATTCTACAATGTTTGTCAACCCTTCATGTTACACAGAGTCCTCAGATTCATTTTCATTCGCAGAGATATCACTTAATTCCACTTTCAACTCGACTGCTTGTAACGGAGACTGGAAATGAAAGCTAATGAATTATCGGACTAGAGAAACGCATGCCGGGATATATATATATATATATATATATATATATATATATATATTTATTTGGAGTCCAATGGCAATGGCCGGTCAGGCAGTTTTAATGTAATTCCTGTGAATTACAAAACCATATTTTGTTGTTTGAGAATGCTCACTGGTTGAATCTGCCTATTTATCTTTATCAGTAAGTGACCCACTTTCTTCTTTTTCATCTGGTTATCCAGGGTTTTTAGTCCCCTTTGAAGATGTCCGTCCGGTCTGCGGCTTTCATTGTTCAGAAATTACAGGATAATGTACGGATCATCGAGTTTGAACGCTTAATGAAAACGTTGATTTGATCAAAAGCCATTTTCCATCTTCCATCAAGCCAAGGAACAAGGAGTGTATTTTGTTCCGTTAAGCAAAATAATGCATACCAATTGTTTATTATCTCCATATAAAATAAGACTATATCACCCTTTACAGCAGCAAAGAACAGTGCTGTCGAGCAAGAAATACACGTTAAAATGAGATAAGAAATAACACGTACATGTATGTACACATATATCTGCACAAAGTTAACATGAAGTAGCACTGTGCTAACTATTAGCACTGTGCTTACCAGTGAGCATAGTTTGAACATATATGATTGATATATAAACACACATATGTTGGCGTATGTTTTCTTACATGATTATGCCTTGATAAACAGAACTTTGTGCATCTTCTGCTATACTTTTACATATGCTTATTTATTACCAAATTCTGTACTAATTCCATATTTTACATGTCATATTAAATACTACTATATACTATATAGCATGTAGCAAACTAGCATATACAAAACATATTGTATAAATGTTGTATAGAAATCTGTACGTAAGTAGCCATAATCATGTCGGCCAACATAAGCTAGGGTTTGATGTTCATATATGAATCATTTATGTACAACATATTGTATATGATTAATATAGATTTCTTGCATATAAGTGTGCTGATCGACTTTCAGAAACTGATTTATTCAGTGTGAAAAACTAAACTGGTGCAAGATGAGCCAGTGGGCTAAACGTGGTACAAACACGATTTCTCCGTGTCCTCTTGTCATTCGCAGCTGTATTGTGAGGTGAGGTCCAAGCGAGAGGGGACAGGAGTGGAGAGCTTGTCGGACGCGGCCACGCAGGAGGATGAAGACGACGACGACGTGGCGCTCAGGCTCGGCTCGCCCCCTGCCGCCACCACAGGCTCTAGCGTTGGCCAGTCGGAGCCGCCCAAACACCCCGCGTTTCCCGGTTTTTACCACCGCGACCGCAGTGGCTCTGCCTCGCAAGCTTTTAGACTAAACAACCCCTGCGATCCGAACGCTGCCAGCCATTTTGTCCAGGACGAGCTTTTGGATCCCATGGAGCAGAAGGACAGACTGAGTGTTGGTGGAGACTTCCGGAATACCGGGGAGCTGGAGCTGGCTTTGTGTCAGGTGGCTTCGCCGTGCGGGATGGCAAAGAGGAGCCCAGAAGGGGAGGAAATGGGCGTACGCATGTCCCCTGAAGATAGTTTGGCCCAGAGGAATGAGCTCGGCTATGGCACCGACAAGAAGAACACCACTGCGCTCAATGCTGTGAGTCGAGATAGATAGATAGATCTTGATAAAGAGTTTTTGGCTGCCATCTTTTCGTCTTGACTCCAACCACATAGTATCATGTCTCTCCATCTCTCTCACTCACTCTCTCTCTCTCTCTCTCGCTCTCTTGCTCTCCCCCCCCCCCCCCCCCCTCTCTCTCTCTCTCTCTCTCTCTCTCTCTCTCTCTCTCCCCATCAGGCTTTGAAGGAGATAGCCCGAGTGAGCGAGGAGCTATGCAGTTACCAGGAGGAGATCAGAAGGAAGTGTGATAAGAGGTAAGTAAAGCCTCCTGACAATGACTCCCTCACCATATTGTTCAGCAGTTTACAATACATTGCCATTGATGAACTTTCAATGTGTTGCCTTTCAAAATCACATACAAGAGTACATGTAGGTAGAGCAAAATTAGTGGAACTAAAAAGTACAATGCTAATGCCTAAAGAAGTAGTGTAAATATTTGTATTTATTCATGCTTCATTGCTTCTTGCTCCCTATTCAGCGAGCAACCGGTATCCCTGTCCCAACTTGAGGAAAAGGAGTTGATGCAGGACTGTTGTAAACTGAGGGGGGATGAACCACTGTGCGACCTCAGCCAGATCTACGATGACCTCTGCGCCTTGGAAAGAGAAAACTGGCCTATCTTGTCGCCGGATAACAACTGGCACAACAACAGTAATGAGGCAGAATGCCTGAGGAACAATAGTCAATACGAAGTCGATGGAAGTGGTGAGCCTCCAGCCCCCCCGGTCCCTCCTCGCACCACCTCCTGGCATCTGAGCAGCCCCACCCAGCTGGAGCCAGAACTCTACATCCCAGAAACCCCCGTGACCACTGCCAGGAAGTGCCACAGCCCCTGTGTTCTAGTTGACAGAAAGTGTCACAGCCCATCTGTCGTGAGGAAATTCGAAGCCATGCTCCAAGAAAATGAAGGGAAAGTTCTGACAAATGGCATGGTAATGTCCTGCTCTGCCCCAACGAACACTAACTGCAATGTGGGTTGCTGCCACAACCGCTGGTCTGGTGATGCTAGTAAATTCACCAACAGCAAGACGGCTACATACATGCCCGCCCAAAAAAGCTTCTCCGAAGTCAACATACTGATGGCTGGGAAAGACTCAAAATGTAAGGCCAACGCCCCTGTGGAACATCCGATCTCTCAAATCGTGAAAGAATTATCTGTAGATTTGCTTTTGACTTCTCTGGAAATGCCACCCACCTGCCCCAACCTCCACAGCTCTAAAAGGAACATCATGCTGGAGCAGAAGACCGCCGAGTTCAACCGAACTCTGTTTCAGGCTGAAATGGGCCATGGTGTTGAGGACAAGGATGGTTGTATTATAGCAGATGCCTCCTCTGTTAGCTTATCTCCTGCTGGTCCAGCAAGGTGTGCCACAGAGGATGTCAAACCACCCAGGATAGCAAACTTTGACCTCATACCACAGAGTGCTGAGGTCACCTCTGACCTCATCTGTGTGCGATCTGAAGTCAGACTAAGTCCCTCCACCTTCGATCACCCTGCCTCTCAGAACCCTGATATTCGACTAAGGAGAACTGGATGTGACCCGCAAGGTGAGGAGGACAGAGCGCACCAGGCAGCCCCTTCTGACCTTTCCCCCCAACATTCGTTGCTTAGGCTTCGAGAGTCAAACCCTCAAACTACCACACTCCACCCTGGGGTCAAGCGCAATGCTCAGATTCCAAATAGACCTTCTTCTCAGCACTGTGCGGACACAGAGATTCTCTTTCCTGGTCGCATCTTACCAACCCAGAATGCCCCTGGGACGAGCCCTAAAACAGAGAAGCCCAGTGGGCCAAGGGTCCAACCGGTCAAGGTTGGAAGCTCCCCCAAGCTGCCTGCAGTTCGGACCAGACCAACGCAGGTGGCACAAGCAGAACCCCAAGAGAAGCAGGGGCGTACCTCAGGTGCCTCTTCCCAGTCCGACCCCCTGAGACCTGGGCCTCGCGTGATGAACGACCACCCCTGGAAGCCGCTGACGCTGGCCGCCTACCCACGTCCCGAGGGGTCCCGCTCCAACTATGGGGCGGTGGAGAAGATTCTGAAGAGCTATGAGAGCGTGGCCTGGGCCAAACAGAGTCGAGAGATGTCTTCGGCTCCCAACCTCAGCCCCAGGCAGGAGGAGAAAGTGAAGGAATTGTCAGAGGAGCTGGACAGGGACGTTGTTCCCTCACCTCCCGCTCCCAGGCTGACCGACTACATCCACACCTCCCACACGCACACCACAAAAGCACAGCTCAGCTGCCAGAGTGCTGTGGGTGTGAATGAAATAGAGCTCTTGGTGCAGGTGGGTTGAATCATGGTGTGATCAGATTGTGCATATGCTCCCCCACATACTGAATAATACAAGAAGGTATCTGTTGTGCATTACATACCTTAATGTCCTTTTATATTACATAATTTTGCTCCAGTCAAAACGGACTTTCACAAAGAACATTTGTCATCCATAGTCGATCCGACTGTCTTGATCTTGATTGAACCTTTGAACCTTGAATTGAATCTTTTTTTTTTTTTATCTCATCTTTTTTTGCTTCATCTTCAGCTTGGCCTCTGTTTCACTTTTCCGCAAATAACCTGTCTCTGTAGTAGAATAACATTTGCGTGGAAAAAGAATTCAGTGGAAACAAATGACCTGACTCATTCCGTTCCATTGCATTATCAAATTGTTAGTGCCCTTGGCTGAGGACAGCTCCAGCGAGAACACTGTTTATTTCTGGTGTGCGCTCTTGAGAGAGAAGCAGGCCAAAGCCTCGATTATAATCTGGGCATCTGGGCCATGTCTTTGCTAAAAGAGCCCCGAACAAACAGAGCTAGTGTTGTGTGTGGCACAATGTGTTAACTTGGCACAGTGTCAACCCCCACCCTAAATCCCTCCGCTGTAAAACTTGTCTTTTATCTCGGGGGGCCTTGCACTGGATGTCGTTTTATGGTGCTTGTAGCATAATTAAAGAAATATCTCCAAAAGAGCCAACTGACTGAAAGCCCTGAGCAAGCTGTGAAATTAAGGGAGTTCTCAAGCATGTGTAATGCAACGCCACCCCCCCAAAGCTTTCCTTTCCAAATTCAGGGGAAACAATGATCAGGCCGATTTCATTACAGGGCGAATGCAGCAAATGGCTATTTTCTGTGCTCTGGAGCGGATAACAGATGGTTTGTAAGACCATGAACAATGAGCACCACAACTTTCAGAATCTGGTGAAACCAAACATACTTTCAAACACTTTCACACAGACGAGGACGGGTTCTTACTTGTTGAATTTTTAAAGGCTCATTTAATCCATTTTGCTTGGTTTTGTTACGTGGTGGGCCTTCCTGTTTGAAATATGCTTGTCGTTTTCCCCAGGAGCAAGAAGACTACCTATTGGACGCGTGACAAAAATGTAACGTATCTTTGCTGATGAATTTAAGGATGGATTAGAAAGGGTGTGATAACCCTAAATGTTAATTCATTTGTCTCTCCACAGGAGGGCAAAGTGGCTTCCCCCCTCTCCTCCCACCCACCAGAAGTCCAGAAGAACTTCTCCAGGCCCGCCTGTCCCACCAACAGACGCCTGCCCGCACGCTGGGCCAGCCGCTCCTCCTCGTCTTCCTTCTGTTCTTCGTCCTCCTCCTCCTCCTCCCCATCTCCTTCCGCCACCGCGGTGGCTCTGCCCTCAGACCCCGTCCAGAAACGCGCCTCCACCTTTGCCTACTCGCACGCCTTCCACATCGAGACGCTCATCATTTGACGCCCAAACCTCAAAATGACCGAGCTACCTTCCCTAATGTGACCCCTGACCCCTGAACCCTGAACCTCGGAGCTCCTCACTCGGAGACTTAAGACTACGGACCACCCAGAAGTGCTTTAACAAGTCATTTTTAGAATACAGTACGTCTCCAAGCTAGACCTGGGCAGGAAACGGGCAGGAGCAAACCGCTTAAACCTGCTTATTGGAGGTGTCACTCTTCCTGGCACTTCCCTGGCACTGCGAAGAGCCGAGGAGGACGGCGGAAAGCTGTACAAAATTAAATCAAGTGGACCTCTCGCTTAGATCAAATATCCAAAACGATATAGTATCAGATCTGGATCCTAGCCTCGACTAGTGTAGCCTTACATATCTAACAAAACAAATGTACTCCTCAGCTGTTGTTCTTCTTCCATTTTGTACCATATATGTACTGTAAAAAGTGATGCTGGCTCTTGTGTTTTTTTTTCAGGTTTTGTTTTATTTTTGAGACAAATCTGAGCATTTTCTGGTGTATTTCTGTATGCAAGGTGTTTTTTCGTTTCATAATGTTGCACACAAACAAGACACAATAACAGTCGGACTGAAATGCAGACATATTTGTTGGGAGGCTCTTGTACGTTACCATTTCCTCAAGAGTCACTTCTTGCAGTCTGTTGGGGGTTTGCATTCTGCATTGATGACTTATAGATATGCCCGGACTCTACCTTGCCTGTGACTTAAATATCCTTTCGCAACACATCTATAGCCGCCTTTATACGAAACACATTGAGGCGACAAGGAAACCGTCATATTTGCATATTTGCATCAACAGCCACATCAAAATATATGTTGTTGGTTTTTCTTTTTTATTTACTTTGTACCAAAGGCAGGTTTCTTTACAAGCAGTACGTAGATGAAAGGTGTTTTCTCTTTTTTTTAATGGTTTTTGTTTGTTCTCTCCGCTCTGTTTGTTTCTAAACCCTAATGACTCTGGAATATGAGAGCTTGCTTTTTGAATTTAAGTGAGAATAGAAATAAATGGACAAAAAAAACAACAACCTTTTTCTACTTTTACTAGCTACCTGAATGGTTCGTAGGGACACTGCTGAGTCGGGTGGAATGGTCAAAATAAATAAAGTGGCGAATTAGAACACCGTTTCGGGGACACCGTTGCTGTTCTTTTTTATGTAATAAATGTAATTGCACACAGTATTTTTTTCTTGTCTTCTCATGTGGGAAATGCAAATTTAGCGATATAATAGAATCTTACAGTATATATTATATAACATATTAACATACAGTGATACACAGGATCTGATGTTATGTCTGATGTATCCCAATAGTCATTTGCGACAAGTCTGTTCATTTTGATGCCAAATTTCTGGCCACTAAATGACCTCCAGCAAAAACGCCCCAATTATAAACATCCATAAGAACATGCCTCCTGTGTGTGGAGGCGAAAGGATGAGGTGCGCTGACACACCCACCCACTAACCACACACACACACACACACACACACACACACACGAAGCACAGAAAAGTAACCCCCACCAGCCGAAACCTGGCCCCCGAGGCTTGACTGAAATAGCAGGTGCGACAGTGTTGTGGTGCCAGAAACCCTATAGGCCTACCCCGTGCTGATATAAATACTGTCATCCCCTTTCCCGATGCCCTGCCAGAAACTCCGCTCAGTCTGCCGGCTTCCTCACACTCCGTTTTCCTGTTGATGCGTCTGTGTCTGCAGGGATGGGATGGGAGCTTTATTTTTCACCAACGTTGAGAGGGGGCTCCAGGAGCTCCAGATGTTGGAATCATTAGAACAGTGGGAATCAAACTACATCAAATGCAGAGTTTGAATACCACTGCACTAGATGAACACTCATGAGCTGTTTTTCGATTATTTCAGTCAAAATGCAAACTTTTAGAGAAAGCTATTGAAGCAGTACGTAGATCTTAGTACGTAGAAGCAGTACGTATCTTCCATATCAAATAATATGTAGTTCTCATAACGTAAAGATTCTTGTGTCATTAGCATTTTCCCCCTGATATTCAATCAGGGAATCTGGAATTTATGCACATACTGTATACTTTCAAAAGGTTGTGATGTGGTGTCCTTCATGGGGCCCATAGCTGCGTGTTGTATTATTGTTTAACCGCCTTTATGCACTCAACACACAAACACGCACACACACACACACACACACACACACACACACACACACACACACTCACACACACAACCACACACACAAACACACAAACACACACACACACACACACACACACACACACACACACACACACAGGTCCCAGGGCAGCTGTAATGCCTACTAAGACAGAGGTCTGATCTTCATAAGCCGCTGTTGTCGTCTCACTGATTGACTCCATTTTCCATCCTCTGACGG
>NC_137195.1:28777870-28807870 GCF_960531495.2 Zeus faber
TTATCTATCCCCCGATGGCGCCGCAGATGCTTGTGGGTGGAGGCCTCCTGAGGGGTGCAACCTGGGCCAGGTACAAGATGAACGGCGGTAACATATGATCAACTAACATTTTGTTTGCAGCTGTGAGATCAGAACGAATTTGGTTGTAAACTGTGTACTGCCCTTGTGACCTTGAGACCAAAAGTTGAGTCTTATCTGTGTCTTTCCGTGGACTAGACTATAAAACGCGTCATTTTAAGGTGCCAGGGGAGTTATCGGGGAGATTGCTAATGGAGTTGTCTGCCATAAAGTTTCACTGCAATACATCCCTCACAAAGATACGTTCCTGCACGTACTGCTGCTCAGTTTGATTGGGTTTCTTTTCTATCCTGCACTGTTGAATTTGTATGGAACATACATATTCTTACGGGAACTTCAGTCGTTTACAGATTAAAGAACAAATGGTTCCGTTCAGAGCCGGTCTTCATCTGGTGTTGCACTGAAACTTTGTTCCTTTAGAGCCCCCTCCTGATTACCTCTGTTATTGAATATTATTAGACTGAAGGGTTTCAGATCTTTATACAAAATGTAATATCAAACACACAAACATGAATTAACATTTAATTATTTCTTTCATTTAAATAATGAAAAAAGGTTGTATCACCCATGTGAAAAAGTTATTTCCCCCTTAAACGTAATAACTGGTTGCGCCAAGAAGAGTGGGATAAAATTCCTCCAGAGCGATATGAAAGACTGATAGGAAATTATAGGGGGCATTTTGCTAGATTTGGTGCAACTAGCTATTAAGTTAAATTTAACGAGGCGTAGCTCGCACAGATAGTTCTGTGAGACAACTTGACGGCGCCACATGCTTCCACGTCCTTATGGGCCGTCCTATTAAAGCACATCCCTCCTGCTCTACCTGCTTTGCTGCCTGGGTTGCTGCCTGCGTTGCTGCGCTCCCTCCACCTCCCCTGTATCAGCCTGTCGGGCTCTACTTTTCTATCCAATGGGGGGATTCAAGCTCATCACTCCTATATTTCCAGCTTACTACGTTATGCTTTTGTTTGCCGTACACCTCACTGGGAGTGATGAGCAGTAGAGCTCAAACAATGCTAAATAAGTATAGCTGATTTTAAGTAAATCTAAGAGCTGTCTGTCATAATTACTTCTTTCACATATACACATACTGTATATAGTTAGTACCTGGGCCTAATATTGAAGAGAAACATCTTTGACACCAAGACATTATACGGAATATAATGATGGATTGTGTGTACACAATTGCTATTCTAATAAAACATGTTGATTAAGATTTATACCGCATGATGCCTAACGTTCGCTTTCATCTAAAAATGGATTCCTCCAAGGTTGCTCCGGAGGCAGAGCGGCGTCTACTCCGCCAGCCATGGCTTCTGGTCAGAGGAAATCAGGGAGAAGCTCGCCGCCTTCCCGGGGGGCTCGGTCGACCTGCTCAAACGGGAGTCCGGCGTCGCCGTGCTCACCGTCAACAACCCTACTCGCATGAATGCCTTCTCAGGTACGGGAATCGAAGCGATTTCTTTTTGGGGCCGGGGGACAGTAGCTCGGAATATGATAAAAGTTATGCTAAGAGAGCTTTTACCCCGCTCTCCTTTCCACTAGGGAGTATGATGGTGGAGCTGGAGGAGAGGGTCGGCCAGCTGGAGGGGTGGACCGAAGGCAAAGGTCTGATTGTCCGGGGGGCTTCAGGAACCTTCTGCTCCGGGTCTGACCTCAATGCCGTCAGGGCGATATCGAACCCGCAGGTCGGTACGAAGTCATCGCCCCGCTCCCTGCGTCTCTGCATCTAGCAATGACAACAACAGAATGGGGGTTCTTTGTTTCTTTTACGCCTTGTAGGATGGGATGAAGATGTGTATGTTCATGCAGGACGCTCTCACCAGACTGCTCAGGTAGGACCTCGCTCGTTTCTGATCTCCCGAGAGATGAAACGCAGCCAACGCCGGCGTCCCTCGGTGGTGCACCATGGGAAGTTTGAGGCGCCATTGTGTCGCGCTGACGGAGCACTCTTTCTTCTTCTGCGCAGGTTGCCGCTGATCTCTGTCGCCCTGGTGGAGGGGAGAGCGCTGGGAGGGGGAGCGGAGCTCACCACTGCCTGCGACTTCAGGTGCGGAAGGGCTGTTTTTGTGTGAGAGTGTGAGTTTGTGGTAAAGTAAGCGAAACCAAGAGAACCCCTCACATATGCACACCGGTTACCTCACAGGGTAGAGTAAGACGAATCACCAGTACAGGGAGAAAGAAATCACCGATGTGGGTATATGTCTGGGATAATGTACACCCAGCCGGTTATTATCGCAAAATAATCCACCGCCAGGGTGACTTCTAGACCTGACTTGATCAGGTCTAGAAGGGGGTTATTTTGCAGTAATGACTGGCTGGCTGAACATTATCCCGCTTATTACACAGCTACTTATTCGATAAAAGAATACATTGAGAGGGAATATATTGATTTGAAATGATTTTATAACTTGTACTGCATGCCTAGCTGGAAAGCTTCCGCTAAGAACAACACTGCAACATATGACTAACCTATTTACTGTTATTCACAGGAAACTTGACATATCTCTTCAAGTCTACCATTGTAGTTTCTATGTAACGTCACAAGATGTTGCCGGTAGAAAGCGTTAGCATTTGCATGTAGGTGACAACAGTCATTATTAACAAACAGCGGCCATTATCCAGAAATAACTGACCGCTGATTGCCGCTATCAACCAATCAGAATGGAGAATTCCACAGGGCCGTACGAGAGCCCTGTCTATTTGACATATCTCAACCTCCGCAATCTCCTAAAACCTTGCGTACAAACATTCTGAAACTTCAGGTTGGTGGCTCCAGGCAGCGTGATCCAGTTTGTCCACAAACACATGGGGCTGGTTCCGGGCTGGGGGGGTGCCGCGCGCCTCGTCCACATCGTCGGCAGCCGCAGCACCCTCAGACTCCTGGGCGGGGCCCTGAAAGTGGACCCTGAATTCGGGGTGCAGATTGGACTGGCGGACGGAGTCCTGGAGGCCCCATGTGCTGGAGACAGTGCTGGGGAGGGCCTCCTGCAGCAGGCCGAGGACTGGCTCGGCGTGTACACGAGGGGGCCGGCCCAGGTGGTCCAGGCCGTGAAGAGGGTGGTGGTGTCAGGGAGAGAGCTGCCCCTGGACAAGGCTCTGATGGCCGAGAAGGACGTGTTTGGAACGGTGTGGGGAGGGCCGGCCAACCTCCAGGCCCTGGCCAGCAAGTCCAAGCACAAGTGAGAATGGGATGCCCCCCCCCCCCCCCCCCACCCCTAAAAGACGAAATAAGTCTCTTCGTTCCTTCGTTTCCTCGTTCAACGAGTTATTCAACAGATAGGAGCAAACATCTTCAACAGAGAAGGCTCCGCACAGCTCTGAAAAGTGAAAAATGTTGCACTTTTCATTCAACTCTTCTTCCCTCACTCACTTACTGCAGTGAGATATCCTTCACAAGGAGGCTCAACAGTGCATTTTTTCATTTATGTAAGATTGCCTTGTATCATTCGCTTCAGAATATTCATTGACATGAACAGGAGAAATCGGCGTCCTTCGGTTTCTAGGAGAAAAAACAAAAAGATCGCGGTGATCCGTGTTTCAGTCACAACAACAAAAAAACAAAACTTTTAACGCCATATCAGCCGACCTTGAGGTTGTTCAGTCTGCGAGATGACTGGTTGGAGAAGAGCTTTAAGTAACATGAATGGAGTTGATAATTTGATGCTGCAGAACAATTTGTCCAAAATGTAACAAATACATTTGCATTTCAAACACACTTTCCGAACCATCTTTCTCTCCATCATTAAAAAAAAGTGAATTATTGAATTATACAAGGGCAAGGCCCAACAATGGAAGACAGTTCTGTCCAGGTCAGTTCGATCAATCTATAAAATGAGCCGCAAAGCAGATGCTGCTCCTATTCTGTGTCCAAGATTCAACTACAGGACACTACCTTGACCTCTGCCTAGGTTTCAAGATTCAAGATGTTTATTTATCATATCTATATATACAGGCATACATATATGCAGTGAAATGTAATTGCAATGCACCCGGAGCTTACGCACAAAAGACACAATAGCTAAGTAATTAAGAAATCAACTAACTCACAAAGCTAACTGAACTAATAAGTACAAGGACACAATGGCTTAGTAAATTAAGTAAAAAACCACTAACTGATTCCTAAAAATGTAACTCAGTTCATAAATAGAATAAAATAAGCATAAATAGGTAATAATATTACCTTTTCACTTTTCAGTATATTATACTGAACGGGGATGCAAAATAGAAAAAAGAGGAGACTATTGTGTATACACAGATATGTACAGAAAAGTGCCATGTGAATAAAGTGAGGTATTGTGTGTTGAGATGTACAGTAAACCCCAGTATAATACAGTAACAGTACAGTATGCAGTACAATGTGCAACATACATTACAGTAATGCAGTGGGGGTCTATGTGTGTGTCTCAGTGAGGCCCCCTGGTGAGGTCAGCATTGACAGTCCTTATGGCTTGTGGGAAGAAACTCCGTCTCAGTCTCTCTGTTCTCGCTGTGTGACTGCGGAGGCGCTTGCCTGACCGCAGCAGCTGGAACAGTCTGTTTTTGGGGTGATGAGGATCCTTCATGATCCTGCGGGCTCTGCTACTACACCTCCTTGTGTATAAGTCCTGCAGGGAGGGGAGGGTAGTTCCAGTGGTACGTTGGGCTGGACGCACCACCCTCTGCAGGGCCCGCCTGCCCTGAGCAGTACAGCTCCCAAACCAGGCAGTGATGTTGCCTGTCAGGATGCTCTCCACTGCTCCAGAGTAGAAGGACTTGAGGATCCTCACCGAGACCCGGAATTTCCTCAGCTGCCTGAGTTGGTAAAGACACTGCCTCGCCTTTCTCACCAGAGTGTCTGTTTGTATAGTCCATGTTAAGTCCTCAGTGATGTGGACTCCCAGGTATATGAAGCTGCTCACCCTGTCGACAGAAGTTCCATTAATCACCAGTGGCGCGTGTGTCCTCAGTTGTAATCTTCCCCTAAAGTCCACAATCAGCTCCTTAGTTTTACCGAGGTTCAGGAGGAGGCTGTTGTCCTGGCTCCAGGGCGACAGGTCAGCCACCCCCTCACATTAGGCCTTCTCGTCGTCGTCCGTGATCAGGCCCACCACAACGGTGTCGTCAGCAAACTTGATGGTGTTGGAGCTGGACCCGGCCACACAGTCATGTGTACAGGGAGTACAGTAGGGGGCTGAGGACACAGCCCTGGGGGGATCCTGTGTTCAGGGTGAGGGAGCTGGACATGTGCTTCTCCACCCTAACCACCTGGGGCCGGGCTGAGAGGAAGTCCAGGATCTGGGCAAACGCGGAGCATTCAGTCCTAGATCCTGCAGCTTGACAGTCAGTCTGGTGGGGACTATGGTATTGAAAGCTGAACTGTAGTCAATGAACAGAAATCTCACATAGCCCCCCTTCCGGCCATCCAGGTGTGTGAGTGTGGTGTGCAGTACCTGGAAGACCGCGTCATCCATGGATCTGTTCGGCCGGTACGCGAGCTGCAGTGGGTCAATGGTGTGGGGGAGGGAGGCCTGCTCGTCTTGTGACCTTATTCTGATTCCCGCTTGCACACAAATAGAAATTCCGAGGGGCCGGTCAGGGTTCCTGTCTCCTTCTCCCCACTTTCCCAAAAGGTCATGTGTTTCGTGGACAGGGACCAGACCACCGCTGTGGTCCAAAACCACCTTTTTTTTAAAGGTACATTTATAGCATTATCTTCAAATTGTTATACAAAAACAGCATTTTGATCTCTTTTCATTTTTACTTTCAGCCAACTCTGAGATATTGTCCATGTTTGAACATAGTAACTTCTATTCTAAGTTGTTACACGTTGTTACTACATTGTTGTTAGGTGGCACAGTGCATTACACTGCTGCCTCACAGCAAGAAGGTGCTGGGTTAGATTCCAGCCTGGGGTGCTGTTGGCACCGTGCTCCGGGGGGGTTATCTCCCAATTAGGTGCATTTCTGTGTGGAGTTTGCATGTTCTCCCCATGCTCACATGGGGTTTCCTCCATGTAACATCAGTAAGGAACCCCACCAAACAAAACATGCACATCATCGTCTGACCAGAGATGGACATATGGAACCAGGTCCCCGGGCGCATCGTTGAATGCTGCCCACTGCTCCTGGCTGCCCCCCCCGGACGAAAGACACGTCAGGATGGGTCAAATGCAGAGGAGCCATTTCACCAGCCACCATCCGAAGTGTGTGTTTGCATGAATGCATGTGTTGTTGTGGTGTGCTGTGGGACGATTAAAGATTCTTGTTCTTCTACAATTATGTGCATATTAACTGTAGGAGTGTGAGTAAAATGTTGTGAGGGAAAATGGACAGTGTCTAAAGAAAGACAATGTATTGTCTTTTGGAAAACAAATATGTATAAAGCATTTGAAAATAGTAAAATTTGTCAAAGATGTGTCTTCTTAGTATGTAAAAACGTAAAACGAAAGCTTAAATTGAATTGGTTATTTGCTATAATAACCTTTATTTGTATAGCACCTTTCATACACAAAATAAATAAAAACAGGTAAATAGTAAAGTTGCAAAACAATTTCAATGCCTAGTGCCAGAAAGACAAGACACACAAGACTTGACTTGACTCCTCCTCGAGTGATGAAATGACACGATTTATTAAATTACAATCATGTAACAGAAAGACTGCCAAGCAGAAAACCGTTGCACAAAGTTTAGTATACTTTTCTTTTTTCTAAAAATGAGGAGTCTAAAACCGAGCTGCTGAGTGAAAGTCACGATGAAGGCAGGTAAAAAAAAAAAAAAATGTTTAAAACGTTTCAACTTCCGCAGGAGACTTCCGTCTTACTGCTGCGGACATAAGACAACCCAAAAGACAAACACATAGACACACGCACACACACATAATTATTCACTCAAACCTAAAATACTAAACTCTTAAAGTCAGTCAAGCCCAGTTAAACACCATTCTTTTAATCAGGGCTGGTTTAGATGCTATGCTGTGCTATTCCTTCCCTCTTGAGAAGCACAGAAGCTCACAATTCCTCCTTCTGGGATAGCCGTTGCATTGAGACGCAGAGAAGATCATAGAAGTTCTCCCGCTAAAATACTTCACATTAGAAAAGGCCAAATTCTTTTCATTTCAGTCTGGATAAGATCAAACAATCGGATATGCAATTCCACAGACATGTGACCAAGTCCCACTTATCCAAGTCACAAGTAAGTCCCAAGTCATTTTTCCTTGGGCAAGTCAAGTCAAGTCAGGTCCCAAGTCAAGTCACTTTTTCCCCCCAAGATACTGCAGTATTACCTGCAGTATCCAGTGTTTACAAAGAGAAACGGTATTAGTACCTGTCTAATAATGATAATATTGGCCCATCTATCTAACCTGTTCAAATAGTATGACAATTGGGTTATTGGGAATTAGGAATTAGGTTAGCTATTATGTTCGGTTTAGGCACTATTGTGCATAATCTCCAGGTGCGTTGCAAAGACATTTCACTGCGTATATGAGGGAACGTTGAAACGTTGAAAACACCGTCAGGTAGCGAGCAGCTTGACTGACAGGGTAGTCATCCAGTCAGGAAGATGCCGAGTGTGCGCTCGCATACCGGGTAACGTTACACCGACACTTAATGTGAACATTGACAATTTTGAACATTTTAATATATTTAATATTAGGGCTGTGTGATACAACAATATATATATATCATAAGGCGAAAAATTGTATCGTCTTTATATATTATCGGAACCCGACTGATGACAGATCTATGGGTCCGATGCTGATTTTGGAGAGTCCCAGCCCACTGATTAACGATGTTTTGACTGATATTTTGTCAAAAAGTGTAACATCTTTTAATCAATTTGAAAAACGTATATTTTATTTAAGTTTCTATATTTGAGAACATTAAACCTATAAAAACATAAAGAACTTTTTGATAGATAAAAATATAATATGTTATCTATTGCTTGGAGAGCTGTGTCCTCTCATAACGCGAGTGTAAACAAACATGGATGGATTTATAATGCGTAGTTGTACTTCTGTGCTTATTTTGGTGAGTAACTTAAAAATAGTGTAAAAAAGTAGTGTAAGTACAGGATATATAATCACAACCAAAACCGATGTGGTCAAAAAAAGTCAAATAATGAACTGCTTTACGGCAATATGTGACATGATTTGAAGTCACAGTGCTTTACGTTGTCTGCACGTGGGAGCAAATGTAAACAAACGTGGAGGAGCATGGCGCTTCGCGGACCAATCACGGCACACGCAACCTAACACGGAAGAGAAAAAAAACACCGTCCGTTGTTTACAATTTACAACTTTCTAAACACTAACTTTTGTTTGATATGGAAATCTCAAATTGCACGATGGCACCATTCATGGATTACTACGACATTTGGCTGTCTGCTACCAAGCTGCGATTACATAAGGTGAGGGGGACCCCTCGAGCCCAAAGTACCTTTTTGTCTGCAGATCGCGTTTTAGTTCAAGGTTTCAGGTCTCAAGTCAAGTCAAGTCACAGGTCTTTAACTTCCAAGTCGAGTCCCAAGTCATTTATTTTCTGTCAAGTTGTAAGTCAGCCAAACAGTGACTTGAGTCGACTGGAGTTCACATCTCTGCAATTCCACAATAGAATTCATCAAACACACTTGAAAGGAAACGACATTTAAATCGAACCCGAGGCAAAATTCAAAACCAATGTTACAAGGTTCAGTTAGAACATGGACATTAAGTTTGAGATCACATTAAGCCGGTTCCAAGACTTTATTCATTATTATTTATTGTTTTGTCCTTTATTGGAAGGAATCAGCCAGAGACAAATTTTCATTCAAACCACCTTTGGCCCAGAAAATACACCATTCAAAGAGTTTCTACTACGGAGGGCAAACCCCCAAATTTAAAAGAAAGGCTTGGTATTCAAATTTTCATTTTCAAATCACTGACAAAGTTTGCAACAGAGGTGACGGCAATCCTTCGATGCCTTACCCGTCACAAAAGTATTGTGAGATTCCCAGAAGCCACCTGGCAAAACGACTGCCCAGGCAATGACAACCTTGAACTGCTGAAGCGGTCAAAGCAGACTGATGATTTTAGGACTTGTGTGGTGATCTTGGGAAGAGCGAACTAACTGCCCTGTCCCAAGACCTAGATCTAACTGCCCTATGTTGACTGGACTACTATGGCTTGCATGTATGGCTGGGCGACGCGGCCAATATGTCCGGGCAATGTAACTGGTTTTCACGGTATATATGCCATGCAAATAAGAAGTGATTTTTCAGTTCACCCCCTTCCAGTCAGTTTTGATTGTCACCCCTTAAATTGTTGTGAAAAGGCTCCGATACCCAAATCAGACATACCTGACTTGACGTAGTTCAGGTTTGAAGCTTTTAGTATTTGTGTCAGTGCTGGTATCAGCAAGTACCCGAGTGTGAGTACTCTACCCAGTCAGAGAAAAGTTATCCAAGTGTTAAATCTTTATTAGACAGATAAAAACAAATCACTGACTATGCAGCTTTAAAGACATGGTATTGTGGAAGCCATACCTTCAAATACAACACAATGCTCAGCTCCAATCTGACCTGTTCACAAGGGCCCACTTGTTGGTACTAGCATGATGTTTTGCAAGGAAGCCTGGACTGCGATAGCTTTGTATTAATACCCAGAGAGAAACTAGGAGGAGAGTTTACCAGCCAAAACGCCCAACAAATTACTGATAGATGGCAACTGGAGTCAACACCGCAGAGGAAAAGGACTGAGGTACCAAAAAAAAATAAAAAATATTAAGTCATGTTTTTTAATCAAATAAATAGGTTATTAACTGTGAGTGTAATGCCTCCTTCCTTGAACGCCATCTATCTATGTCAGTTTGGAGAGGTTGAGAAAGGGCCACCTGGTAATAAATTAATGGAATGACGCACAGCTGGTGCATGAGGATGACCCTTATTATTTTCACACTTCAGTCACTGTACACTGACCGTCAGGCATCCTGGACCTCCTGCTGCTGTTGGAGGAGGAAAGTGGGGAGGCGGAGGACTCCTCCCCTGGAGGAGCTCTGTCCTCTGGGTTCAGTCTCTGCCTCCTCGGCCTCCCCTCCCCGGGATCCACACGCTCCTCGTCACCATGTTCCCCTCCTCCCTCCTCCTCCTCTTCATCATCGTCCTCCTCTTCCTCATCGTCGCTCCAGTCTCCGGAGCCGGACTCGTCAACGGACGTGTGAGGTTCCGAGGACCTGGAGGGGGAGGCTGCCTCCTCCTCTTCCTCCTCTTCCCCTTCCCCGGCCTCGGGCCTCTCCTGGGCCGGCGCGGGCCCGGGGCTGATTTGCAGCTGGGCGAGAGCATCCTCCAGGGAGGGGTCACCCCCCTGACTAGGCTGGCCCCCGAGGGATGTGGGGGGCCTGGTGGCGGCTGGAGGTGGGCTGGCAGCGGGAAGAGCCGTGACCTGCTGCAGTGCACCCGACACTGTGGTGTCCGCACCATCGGCGGAGTTCCCACGCCCCGCGGCCCCCTCGGCGTCCAAACGCAGTCCCGCCACCCCCTTCTTGGGGATGTCCACAATGTCCCTCTTCATCTTGCGCCGGCGTCCGTGCTCGTTGCGCCGATATTGCACCATATTTTCCAGGTCGGCCACGTACAAGAAGCCGGCGATCAGCATCTCAGCTGTCTTCTTGCCCTTCGAGAAAGCGTCCTCCAGCTCGCGGCTGGTCCGCTCGTCGTACTGCCACCAGCCGTTTCGCCCCTCGTAGTACCAGGCATGGTCGCCAGCCGCCCCGCCCCGCCCCCCGGCCGAGGCCTTCAGCTCCTCCGGGGAGAGCAGCGTGGGCCTCTCCAGGAAGTCCTCCGGCACCTCCTGCCTGCAGAGGGCGCAGCGCTTGCTTTGCCAGGAGGCTCCCTTCACGCACAGGAAGCAGAAGACATGGTGGCAGGGCAGCTGGACCGGGTGGACGCAGCTCTGCAGGCAGATGGCACACTCTGGCACGGCCAGAGCCGGGGACGAGCCACTGGAGCGCGGCGACTCTGCGCTGTTCCCATTGCCACCGCCAGTGCCCTTCTTGTTGGATGGAAGCGAGTTCACTGAGTGATCTACCTCGCCGCAACTAGCCATCCTTAAGAAGTACTGGAGTGTGGCAAAAGAAAGTAAGATATAGTTAAAATGTGGTAATTTTGTCAGCCTTGCATCTCTTGAAATGCAATTTAAGTGACAATATTTATTATTACCATTGTAGGGCCAACTAATTAAAGAACATTATTGTGTGTGTAATGATTTCTGGACGGTAGTGTTAATGTTATGGCTAAACTATACATCTAAGTAAATAGATATAAACAGAAATAACAAAACAGGAAATTCATGATAGGATTATACTTTTGTTATATTTACAATTTTTTTTTTTTTTTTTTTTTTTTTTACAAAAAAAAAACCCCAAAACAAATATGGTGGATAATCTTAAACAGACAAGCACATTTTTCACCTGTATTCATACACACAACAAACAGCATTTGACCCTTTTACTTACCAGAAGAATCAATGCTGATGTATCATTAGGAGAGCAGTTGGACCTTAAAACCTGACATCGCCACAGGAAAAAGGTTAATGACAGTGTGTTCAATTTCAGTCCGAACTCCTCAAGTATTAACAGCTTGCTAAAGCTGCCAACCACTGCCTTTGGATGAGTCTTAACCCTAAGTCAAGAAGGTCACCAAGAAATCAGAAATTCAATATTGACATTTCTATATCTTAATTTGGATACGATGTTTGGATAGATAGATAGATAGATAGATAGATAGATAGATAGATAGATAAATAGATAGATAAGGAGGGAAATCATTGAGTTAATACAATTATAATTATAAATTACATTTTTAAGTATGTATTATATATGAGGAAGTAGACTGTGCTCGTTGTTAGTGACAGTTTGTTTGTCGACAAAACGAGCCCAACAACGTTGCATATTCCAGTCCACAGCGTACTTAATTGATATTAAATGATTACTAAAGAGAATATAGTACTTTATTTCCATAGGACCATCCACCGCCACCACTGTGGTGTAGAACCAGGCCTCAAACTAGACATGTTTTATATCCTATTTATTGATATCTATTTACGTAATCAATACTTTTTTGAGGAATCAGTCATATTCGCATAAAGTACATTCAAGTTGACATTGACAAAAGCCATTTCTCCTGACTGACAACGGGGTCATGTTAAGGAGCGTTGCTGTGCATGTTTAGCTGCTCCAGCAAATAGTCGGAGTTCAGCTGACAGCGCTAGCGCTAGCTTTAGCCTAGCTGGGCCACAGAGACACCAAACACATTCCTCTTTTTATGACATAGATGTTACTTCTATTCCATCAACAGGACTCGTGTTTCACGTACCGTGCCGTTAATATCTCCGCCTTCGTTTCCGTTATTTTAGAAGTACAACTCATGTAAGTGCAGTAATTCCTTATGCTAATTTCGCGATGCTAACAGGCTTTGTTTTCCTCCGATAAAAGAATCCGAGACGAAGGAAAACGACGCGCTTGCGTAAACCTACGTGGTGACGTAGACAATGACGCAAGCGCTTTGTTTTCGTACGAAAAATAGCTTTTTTTTCCCCAGTTATTTTCAGTAGTAATTTGCTATACTTAACGAGGAGGATTTAAATAATTTTCTACTTACATTATTTTATAATCTTTTTTTTATATTAGTATATTATAGAGTATTTTATGTGGATCTTTAATTCTTTGCTTCTCGATTTTTATCAGAAGCGGATGGATACGCGGTGACGTAGATTGACGCAAGTGCGTTGTTTTCCGCAAATTAAAAAAAACATTTTTATTTGTATTTATTTTTTTGGTACTTAATAGAGGGCTTCTCGTTTAATGAAAAAGTCAATTAAATTGAACGATGCCCTGCCCACATAAGCATTTTATTTTTATATTTACTTAATTGTATTTATCAGCCATTATGGTAGAGTTACACATTGAAAGCAACTTTTATGGTCATGTGCAAATATATGCAGATGCGTCAAAGAACATTGGTGGCGGAGTAGGTGTGGCATTTATTGTTTCATGGGACCATGTTTAGGAACAAGAAATGGCTAAATGATGATGTATCCGTTTATTTAGGAGAAGTTACAGCAACGTCACTGGCTTTGCAATCAGTGACGGATAGAGGGAGGCCGCTTTAGATGAGTTATTTGCAATGAATTTCGCCGTTATTAAGCTTAATGAAACTGTAAAGGGTGGGCAGGGCATGCTGTTCGAAATGTTGCAAATATTATTCAGGGTGTAACGGTCTCATGGATCCCAGCACATGTCAATGTTGAAATAAATGAAAATATGAATGACTGAATAACATAACAACGAAAATAAAAACCCATGCATATCGTTTTTTGCTATTCTATTGCTATTATCTTACTATTCTTTATAGGGCTGCGTTTAGAGCGGGATTTGAGTCAATTACAATTTGCTTGACCGCCATAAAACTCAACAAAGAACAAAAGACACGGAACACAAAACAGTACACAAGCAGAACGACCAAAGTTGCAATATTACAAAAATGTGCGATGAATTTGATCAATTCTACAACGTCGTACGGCCGACCTTGCTGTCCCATAAAACAACCCGAGACGAAAGAAACGGACGCGGTGACGTGAAGGCTACGCGGTGACGTAACTTTAGTTTTTTTTTTTTCCTCCGATAAAAAAAAAAAAAAAAAAAAAAGTAATCTGGATTATTATTATTTAAAATGTTGTATACTTGATATGAACGCCATCATTTTTTTTAAAAACAACAACAACAACAAAAACAAAAAAAACACGCTCTTACATAAGGAGAGGCGGTGACGTAGGCACGCAGGGTGACGCCGTACGTTCCGTTCGCTGGAGCAGGAAGCCCGCACGGTCGTCCGCTGAGCAGCGAGCTAGAGGACACTGGTGTCACGGAGCAGAGCGGAGGCTTTTGGTTTATTTTTTTTAACCCCACCACGACGCAACGAACCCGTCGCCGCTTCACAAAATGTTTACGCGCGCGGTAAGGCCCACGTACGGCTTCGTCCGGAGCTTGTCCACCTCCTCGCAGCACAGCGCCAAGGTGGCCGTGCTGGGCGCCTCCGGAGGCATAGGCCAGCCGCTCTCCCTGCTGCTGAAGAACAGCCCCCTGGTGAGCCACCTTTCCCTCTATGACATCGCCCACACTCCCGGAGTGGCCGCCGACCTCAGCCACATCGAGACCCGGGCCCACGTCACCGGCCACATGGGCCCCGGCGAGTTGGACGCCGCGCTGCAGGGCTGCGAGGTGGTGGTGATCCCCGCCGGCGTCCCCAGGAAGCCGGGCATGACCCGAGACGACCTGTTCAACACCAACGCCACCATCGTGGCCACCCTGGCCGACGCGTGTGCCCGCAACTGCCCGGAGGCCATCATCTGCGTCATCGCCAACCCTGTCAACTCCACCATCCCCATCACGTCTGAGATTATGAAGAAGCACGGCGTCTACAACCCCAACAAGGTGTTTGGGGTCACAACCTTGGACATTGTCCGCGCCAACGCCTTTGTGGCCGATCTCAAAGGCCTTGACCCGGCTCGGGTCAATGTGCCGGTGATCGGAGGTCACGCGGGCAAGACCATCATCCCCCTCATCTCGCAGTGCACGCCCAAGGTGGAGTTCCCGGCCGACCAGCTGGCGGCTCTGACGGGCAGGATCCAGGAGGCCGGCACGGAGGTGGTGAAGGCCAAGGCCGGGGCCGGCTCTGCCACCCTCTCCATGGCCTATGCGGGGGCCCGCTTCACCTTCTCCGTCCTGGACGCCATGAACGGCAAGGAGGGCGTGGTGGAGTGCGCCTTTGTGAGGTCCGAAGAGACGGAGTGCAAGTACTTCTCCACGCCTCTCCTCCTCGGCAAGAACGGCATCGAGAAGAACCTGGGCCTGGGCAAGCTGTCTGCCTTCGAGGAGAAGCTGGTGGCCGATGCCGTGGGCGAGCTGAAGGGCTCCATCAAGAAGGGCGAAGACTTCGCCATGAACCTAAAGTGACCAGTCGGGTGGGCTTCAGTCGGTTGACAAAAGCATTGTTCATTGTTTATTGGTTCAGTCTTAAGCGGGGGGTCCGAGGCATTGTTTAAAAACGCTCTTGTGTTTCCTCAAGTTATGTCAAGCATGGGGGTTGTCTCTTGCTCTGAGAGACCTGGTTTTATCTTATTTAAAGTGTCAGTTCTAGCACTTTTTGTTTCCTATAGTCTAAACATGGCGCTTATTTGCTTACGTACATAATATGTAAACAATGTAATGTGGCTGTCCTATATGTGGTTTTGTGTAAATATCAAGGTCAAATTGATCTCATTTCTTTTTTTCTAGCAGTAGAGACCCCCAGGTCTGCTCAATGACTCACAGAGGAAACACTTTCATGCCTGTTGATGCAGATAGATGTTGGTTACTGATGAACAAAATGTGAATAACCTAACCAATAAACATCCAAACTCTGACAATACTTGTCTTTAATTACTATTTTCATTATGATTAAACTTTGATTTCCAGACCATTCCTCTTTTTCGGGGATCACACCAACTCTAAATTGAAGGGGTAATGCCATAACTAGCATTTTGCTTTACCCCGTTATGTTGCTTAAGCTGTGTAAGCCAGGCCAGTGAGTTGATTCAGTGAGTAAACTATAAATTGCAACAAATACAATTATCCTGCCTGCAGGTGTTATGAGTCCAATCAAAAGTCAGTATTCTATATTTAAAGCTTAGGAATTGCAATTCCCATTTTATCCGTTATCATTTTACCTCTGCATATGGAATACTTGCATTTCAGTAAAAGGGAAGACATTTGTTGAAATCTAAAGTTAATTACTCACCGTGTAACAATCAGAGCATAAACATTGGGGGATTCTACGTAGTGCACCTTTAATCTGTATCAGCTTCAACTCAGTGGTGGTGGAAGGGCTCCGAGCTTTTACTGATGTTAAAGTACAAATAGCCACACCCAAAATGACTAGTCAAAGAACCATTTGACCTCTCTACTTAAGTAAATAAAATGATTAATTATATGAGAGCAATGTGGAACAATTTGGAAGAGGAACCAAGAATAATAAGACCACAGAAACATATACAAACCCAATATAGTTTTATTTGACATACAGGTGCTTTTGGTTTATGGTCAAAGGATTTTTATTTTTTTGGTAATTAATTGAAAGCACACATCCTATTTACACTAATAGGAAGAAACAACAACAGTGGTATAGCAGATTTTTTGCATTCATCTGGGAGAAAACTCCCATTTTTTTTGGCCCCGACATTAACAAAAAAACAAAACAAATAGTTTTGTGACCTTCATTTGATGGCAACAACACGATCCATTCCTTTGACTTGCATTTTTCAAGCACGCACATCTGTTTTGTCATTCTGGCCCTTATAATCAGAAGGAGGAGGCTGCAAGATGAAGATGAAATTCTGTAAAAATTGACATAATGGCAGAGACATCTAAAGAAAAAAAAAACTGGAACGACATCATAAAACAAGGATTCTACATAATGTCAAATAATCTACATTCAAAGAAAAAAAACAAAACGATGTTGTACCTGGGCCCCATTAAATAACCATATCAACAACAAGCTCACAATAATATAACCTCATGGTCCATCCGACACGTATGTTTATCCGTTTATCTGTCTATCAGTCCTCACAAAGTCACAGACATTTCTTTGTTTTCCTTTTTTTTTTTGTTATTTTCTTTTTCAACTTGGTTCCATTCAGGCCCAACAACAGTTTCTTCACACATGTGGAGAGAGAGAAAAGCCAGTGGAGATTTGTTGTAGTTTCCCGGGTGCGAGGGTCAAGGTGGAGGAGTCAAAGGCTCGGGGTGGAGAGCGAGTCGGAAGAAAGAAAAGAACATCGAAAAAGGGAGAGAGATAAGACAGAGCCCCCCCCCTCCTGCTTGTGCATTAACAGTATATTCAAACCGTGTAGGTAGCAGCAGCACCCCCTGCAGGTGGAGGTTGGAAGTGGGGGAGAGAGATCTAAAAAGGGAGGTGAGGGTGGAGAGGCTTTTTGCTGTCTTTTATTTTTCTCCTTCTCTCTTCTTCTCGTCTTCCCCCTCCGGCCCTGGGAGGGGGTGCTATTGTGCGGGACCGTCCTCGGGCGGCGCCGTCTCCGGCTCCGGCTCCTTGTCCTGGCCCCTGCGATGCCTGTGCTCCGTCTTGTTCCTGCTCTCGGCCTCTTCGCCGTCGCCCACCTCCCTGTCCCTCTCGCGCTCCCTCTTCCTCTCCCGCCGCACCTCCAGGCTGTCCTTGTCCCTCCTGCTGTTGCGGTTCCTCCGTCCCTCCGGCCGCCGATCGCCCTTTTTCCTCGGCCCTGGGAAAGGGGCAGAGAGAGGAAAATACATTTTTTTTTTAAGGTCGATCGTCGGCGTGGATACTGGGACCTCGCATCGCTAATAAGAAAGACATCGCTCATCACACTCGACACTCTATGAAGACAGAGACGGACGCGGAAAAAACAACAGCGTGATATTTGCTGTCTCCTCCTCTCCCAATTTGTCCTGAACATTTGTTTTGGGTGTTCTGAAAGGTTAAAAATAGTACAGGAGAGTTCTTGACCCTACTTGGTCGCTTGACGTAATTCTCTAGTTCGGCCCGTAGGTGTCAGTGTTTCCCAATAAATCACCGTGCACCGCCGGTCCCTCAGCTGTTCTCGGCTCCCTCGGAACCAGTCTTTGTCCAAAATAGAAAGCCTTTAAATAAACCCCCAGATTCATCTGCTCTTGCAACACCGTCCCATAAACAAAACGAAGAGTTTAGGAATGCCGGAGGTTTATCTGTTGAGGCTGAAGTTATTAATGATAATAACAAGATCCACCCCAGAGAGAGAGAGGGAGAGAGAGAGAGAGAGATCTTCTTGGTAAAACCAGGAGCCATTTCCTGTTGTTTCGCCGCTGTGTGTGTGTGTGTGTGTGTGTGTGTGCGTGTGTGTGGAGTGTGTGTGGAGTGTGTGTGGAGTGTACCGGCGGCTCGGTTGGCCGGCTGGACGGGGGATTGTGAAACTGCTGAAGTAGGCAGTAGGCACAGGGATGGAGGGGCAAAGAGAATGAACGAGAGAGAGACAGAGAGAGAGACAGAGAGAGAGACAGAGACAGAGACAGAGAGAGACAGAGAGAGAGAGAGAGACAGACTCCCCTTTCGCGTTCTCTCTTCTGTCTGCCCCTCCTTTACTCCCTTGCATCTCCCTCTTCCTTCAGATTGTTCATTAATCACCAGGTTCTCTGGTTCGGACCACGGGGAAGCGCTCGCCAACCCGGCTCTGACCCGCACATTCCAGGGCTCCTCTTGGAGTGATACCGGGCCGTATACCAGCCGACTCCACCGTCTTTAAGTCTGCTCCCTGCCAGGAGCAGATACACCCCCCACCCCCCAAAAAGAAGGGGAGAGTTCATGTATGCATACAATATGACCCCCCTCTCATTTTAGGTGCAGCTTTCTGGTTCACTACTAGATTTATAAATTATATATGTCCACATTTTCCCGGTTTTATTAGATCCCGGTTTGGGTGAAATAAATCATGTTTTCAAGAGAAAGGCGGCACACACATGGGGGGGGGGGCTTCGATCATGCTTGATTACTGATTTGCCCACTTTCCGGAGCTGCTCGTACCTCCACGCGGGACGGGGCGTTGCCCTGGAAGTTCCCTCTCGCAACGCGCGTTTCACATGAAGCGATGAGGAAGAAAAAGAAAACCGTCACCTCCGGGGCTCCGAATGTTCTTAATGTTTCTCTGGGTTTTTTTTTTCCCAGGTTATTTATTACGTAATATCTTTTTTGTTTATCATCAGGTTTAGCGTATATTGTCATATTTTATTGTGTACAGTTAACCGTACACATTGCCACATTTTCCATATATTGATGGACAGACAGACGGCGTATTCCGGTGGACTGAGTCATTTGGGGTCTCCCCGCTCTCCTCTATAAACACAGGAAGTGGCCCCCTCTCACATTGTTTTCTCTGCCCTGACACCGTAACCATTTACAAGATCAATGGATTAGTCATACTGTATTTTATGCTTATTTTTCTTCCTCTTTTCGAGACAACGAAGAAACCTAATCCACGGCGGTGCCGACATGATTGCGATTGTTTATCGAGCCTACTCGTGTTTTGCTGGATGGAACCGTTTCAGATGGATTCTGTAAACAGTGTGTGTGTGTGGGGAAAAGGGCCTGTCGACCTCAAGTTAGACATTTAATGAGGAAGAAAGGCACATGCTGACAATTTTTGGAATATATAAAACGTCTGGATGTTGTTCAATTCAACACATCTCCAACGTATACATTTAGAATTGTTGTCACAACTATTTATTTATTCATTAATTTCATTGTTGTCATAATGTCTTTTCCTACAGTATATATGTTGTGTAATATCACAATTGATACATGTCTTCATGCTAATAAAGCAAATTCGAACTGAGTTGAATTGAATAGATACAGTAGATACAGTAGATTGAAGGATAGAATAAAAAGGTAGAGGGATATAAAAAACAAGTCCAAATGAAATGCAAATTAACAAGGGAATGTATGAGACAGATCAAAGAATGACAGAGACAGGGCACTGTGTGTGTGTGTGTGTGTGTGTGTGTGTGTGTGTGTGTGTGTGTGCCTTCGGCATCTGTGGAAGGCATGTTGTCGTCATCTGGGGGGCTTTTGGCGGGAGCCAGGCAGGGATTAAAGGCTACGAACTGTCTTGAGGGGGGTATATGCATGTATGTTTGGGTATGCGCCACCAGAGTCTGTTTGTCTGTGTGTGTGTGTGTGTGTGTGTGTGTGTGTGTGTATATGTGTTTGGTGTGTAGTAGTGGGACTTTGCGGGGAGCCAGGGTTTGCAGAGGGCACCCAATCTGTCCCACTCGGCAAGATAGCGGGGTGAGCAGCGGGTCGATCGGAGGACAAATTATCCGGTGTTAACTTGAAAGGCGCGGTGGCGGATGAGGATGTGTGTAAATACTCGCAATCTTGAAGGCGCAGATAAAGGGGGAGGAGGCGGCCAAGTTGCCTCGACACAAAGAGAGAACGCCATGTGGGCTCTTGGCGCTCGGCGATTTAGTTCCAAAGACAGATCCTGAAAAAATGTATGTGAAGAAAAAGAAAGAGAAGAAAATCCCGCCAGGAGGTTAGCAGTTATCTCATAAACTTGAACGTTCTAAAAAATAAAAAATTACCCTGAAATCTAAAAATGAAAATTGTGTGTGTGTGCATGTGTGTGTGTGTATGTATGTGTGTGTGTGTGTGTGTGTGTGTGTGTGATTGAATGATCTCATAAATTGGGATGTTTAAAAAATAGACAATGAATTACTTTGAAATGTAAAAATGTAAAATGTGTGTGAGCAATTGAATGAGGGTGAAAAAAATCCAACAGGGAAGAAAGCGAGGGAGGAGGTCAGGAGGAGGAGTGGGAGGATGTATCGGTGTCTGAGGGCTGCTGGGGGGGGATTACCGGGGGGCTCCCCGAGGTCAGACCGTTGAACCCCTTAGCGTGTGCAGAACGTAAACAGCGCGCGGGGGGGGGGGGGCGACCAACCAGATAATTAGCTCCTCTCCTTCGGGGGCCGGGATGCATAAAAAAAACAAAAAACGAGCCGGGGCAGCTGGGTAATTGCACGTGGGAGGGCCGGGGGGTCGATAAACGGGGCCCCGTCGGCGTGTAACGGTGCCCCCGGTGCACAGCTGTGTCTTTCATTCTCTCCCCTTAACGTCCACTCACTTTTACTTTGCTGGGGTACGGGGCAGCTGGGTAATCTTTCTTTCTTTCTTTCTTCATTTCTTTCTTTCTTTCTTTCCTTCCTTTGTTCCTTTCTCACATTCCTTCCTTTCTCACATTCCTTCCATTTCTTCCTTCCTTTCCCCCTTACGTCCACTAACTTTTCCTTTCCTGGGGTCCGGGAGGGTCCACTCAGCTCCGCGCTAAACCTCGGGCCGCGACCCAGCCGCCCAGCCTCCCTGGGGGTGTGCGAGGGGGGCTTAACGGGGGTCTGTGTTTGCTTTGGTGCGTTGATGTGCCAGTGCACGTGCGCAGGCATGTGTGTGTGTGTGTGTGTGTGTGTGTGTGTGTGTGAGAAAGGGACGAGTTTGGGAGACTGGACTGGGATAGGGATACAGATTGAAAGAGAATGAGAGTGAGGCATGCAAGTGGGATGGAGGATGGGATGGACGCACGCACGCACAGGGTTGCAGAGGGCACATTTCACGTTCCGCATTACAAGCCAGGTCAACATAGTTGACTTTCATTACAAATTACCACACCAGAGTGGCGAACATGTAGTTATTTTAGTCGGGCTGAGCAAGAGTGTACTGTATCCGTGTGTGTACTGGCAGCTGTGGGGATAAACCAATACTGATCCCCCGGTCGCCGCGTGCCTCCCTGGGGGAGGATGTTGAACTGGCTGTTTCTGAGTTCTCGGCTCTCTCTGTTGCATCACCGCACACACACACGCACGCACGCACGCACGCACGCACGCACGCACGCACGCACGCACGCACGCACGCACGCACGCACGCACGCACGCACGCACGCACGCACGCACGCACGGTGTTTGTCTTGCAAGTGTGAGGGCCCTGCCGTGGGTCTGGGGTGTCTGTGATCTGTCATTGAACACAACCGAGACTGGGCTTAGAAAACAACTAGCCGCAGCCGCCACAGTACCTCCGTCACCACACGTAAACACACTTTATATAAAAACCCACAAATATGATGCTCCGGGTAAATATGCTTTTTTATTAGTTGGCCCAAAAGCGGCAGGCTTTCTCTGTTCGTTAGAAGCAATCACGCTATGCCTTGTTTACAAGAGAGCAGAGAAAACTCTCCTCGCTGTTTAAAAACAAAACACAAAAAGGCCTCAAATGAGGGCGGGGTAGAGAGGGCGGACAGACAGACAGACAGACAGACAGACTCACACACACACACACACACACACACACACACACACACACACACACACACACACACACACACACACACACACACACACACACACACAAAGCCAATTTGCAACATCGCACATGTGTGCTCCCCAGCCCCTCGCCTGCCCCCCTCCCGCCCCCGACCCGCTCTAACCACAATGACAGCCCTCTGAGTAAACAGCCATAGTCCCTAACGGAAGAGCGGCTAACTGTGATTGTACCGGCTTAAGCAGCGAAGTCTGGAATTCATAGAGTGTTGAAATCCTGCCCATATTTCAAGAAATACAAAGTTAATGGCAGGGAACAAGACCAGAGTCAGCAGCAATACCAGCTCATAATAAGTTCCCCCCACAAAAAAATAAATAAAAATATAATATATATATAAATATATATATACACACACACACACACACACATATATATATATATGTATATATATATGTATATATATATATTTATTTATTTATATAAAAATAAATAAAAATATAGTACCTGGACACCTCCTCCGCTTGACCAGACACTCCTTGACCTCGGAGATTTCCGGGCAGGGCCTGCCGAAGGGCGACGGGTAGCGGAGGACCAGTCGCGTCCGGGCCACCTGGCCCCGCTTGAAGCCGCAGGTCCGGCCCGACCGGGAGCAGGGGCTCCACTCGCCCCACTCGCCCACCTCGCAGTGCACTGCAATGCCACGGTGAGAGGGATAGTTATTATCACAGCGACATTACATTGCGTCATATTCCATTGGGTTGCATTGTAAAGGGTTCCATTAAAATGTTGTTTCTAACAGACAACTCCATTCACTACTAAAATGATCTCTATTTATTTTGCATCGTTTGTGTTTGGTGTCTGAGCAGTACTGCTCATCACTCTCTCCGCCAACACAGACGTACTTGATGAGCTAGAAATATAGGAGTGATGAGCTTGAATCCCCCCCATTGGATAGAAGAGTAGAGCCCAACAGGTGGATGCAGGGGAGGTGTAGGGAGCGTAGCAACGAAACAAAGCAGGTTGGGCAAAAGGGATTGGCCTTTCAAATTGGCCTGCCAGATAAGGGCATGGAAGCACGTCTCGCCGTCGAGTTTTCTGACAGAACCAGCTCCACGAGCTACACATCATTGAAAACCAATGCAAACGCATTCGCGGCCCGGATGTTCAGCAACATGGGCGGAGGGCTGACCTTGTGGTGCACACTCCATGAGCATGTCATTGGACTCGTAGTCCTCGGGGCAGACGTGGTGACACTTCCCCGTCAGCTGGTACAGGCCCGGCCGGCAGCGCGTGCACGTCTCGCCGTTAGTGCAGATGTCGCAGTCGACAGGGCACTCTGCAGAGAACCGCCGTGATGATAATTGCAGGATGTTAAAAGACCTGTGGCTGCGGTCCCCATTATTTCTCCGTTAAAATGTCTCAACTTATCAACCAACTGTCGACGGGTTCTGTTCTGTTTATAGCCGAGTCAAAATGTTCTAAATAAAATAAACAACTAACGGTACTGTTTTCCAAATGGGAGTAGGAGCAGAGTGTGCGTGTGCACGTGGCGGTGTGCCCTGCAGGAGTTTAGCTTTCTCAGGATTCTTTCTAAGAATTCCGAGACGGGCCGATCATAGAGAATTTTTATATTTAATTGAAGCGCCTCCTGTCCTCCATAACGCACGCGCCATCGCACATATGAGCCGCATAGCGAAATGAGGTGTCACTTCAGACGTCGCTTTCTCATCGTCTCGCTATGTCAGACGCCCATCACTTGTGGGAAAAACCACACCGTTCTCTTGCGTTTTCAAAGCTAAATAATCTAATTCACCGAGAGGAATTAATTTACATTACATTCAATTACATTCGCAAATGCACGTGAAGAAATGCATTGTTGATTCGGCAAAATCGTCTCATCATGTTAAAACGACTAATTTAATTATTTAAATAATGACAGGTGATTGCTTTGGATGTTAC
The DNA here is from genome assembly GCF_960531495.2 of Zeus faber. Taxonomy (NCBI): domain Eukaryota; kingdom Metazoa; phylum Chordata; class Actinopteri; order Zeiformes; family Zeidae; genus Zeus; species Zeus faber. The sequence goes on from NC_137195.1 coordinate 28,801,768, forward strand.
AAACTTGTTGAATAAACGTTGGTGAAAATCCATATCTGACGGAAAAATAAAAAGGCCGATCTGGGAAAATAACCTTACATTAAGTACATTTTGGGGTGAATTTAGCCATATAACATGTATATATATATATATACCGACTGCGTTCTTTAAGCCGATAGGTCTACGTCAGAATTAAAATAAATGCACACAAAAAACGACTAATCAGTAAATGCCTCCCACAAATGGAATAGCAAAAAAAACCTGTCCTTAACATCCCTAGTTTATATATATCCTCGTCCAGGATGAAGGAGTGAAGAATGAATACTCACTGACAACACACTCCCTCTGCGCGTCGCTGGGGACGAGCCCTTCGGGGCAGCTGTCTTGGCACTTGCCCAGGTGAAGGTAAAACCCTGATAGGCAGCGCGTGCAGAAGTTCCTGTTGAAACAGGAATCGCACCCTGGCCAGCACTCTGACAGACAGACAGATGGAATTGTGTGAGTGTTGCATGTTCAAGAACCAGGATGATCACAGAAAGGTCCTGCAACTGTTATATGGGTCTCTGATTTCGGCCAGACACCGGCAGATCTCTGAGGATTTTGAATTGTTTTCACTTCCGGGGTTCTGTGAGCCAATGGGGTTTGAGCATGATTTGAGCATGGGTTCCATCGTATGAAGTTCATGAACTCACTTTCACTTGTTTCACTTCATCAGTCCACCAAAATCTTTTTCTGGACAAATTAGATGTGAGAAATAAGCAATCCAGTTGCTGAGTCTTCACTCATTACATCTGCAAGGCCTCATTTAAACATTTGTTCCAACTTGGGTTGCCGTGCTCCAAACTTGTGGTGGACACCGCACTGGGATTTTTTTTTCATTCAATTAGTAAACATCGTAAAATAAATAAAATACATCTACAATAAAAACGCACTGTTTTTACTGGTTTTGTTTGTAGAAACGCACAGCCATTCGCGCGCCACAGCCTGCAGTCTATGAACCGCGCATCACATTTTTTTCTTTTTTCAGAAGAAGAAACGCATAGCACAATGACTTTTTAAAGACTTACATTTCCCTCGTCTGCAGTTTTTTCATGGACAGTTGGTATTAGTTACTCAGATGGAGGGCAGGTCTAATTCTACTGAGGCCGCCGCTTGACGTAGGAAGGGAACGCAACTGAAAAGGCTTGCTGAAATCACATGTTTTCTGTAACACTGCTCACAACAAACTGACTGGGTTGCCTTTTTTTCACAGTTTGTGTGTTAGTAGATCATCAGAGATGCAAATGTATGGGGTCCCAATTTTAGAAAACATGTGATTCAACAAGCCGCTCAGATGCGTGATCCCTTCCTACATCACATGGTGCCTCAGCAGAATTAGAACCACCGTCATCTGAGGAACTCAACCCACTGCTTGAGAATAACAAGCACATCCCAGCGAACTACTCTGTTGGCTTACAGACCAACACAAACATTTTAAAAGAAAGAGGAATTAATGCCAACTGTCCGTAAAAAATATGCAGACGAGGGAAATGTCAGTATTTAAAAAACTATTCTGCTGTGTGTTTCTTAAAAAACAAAAAGAAAAGAAAATACAGTGTCCGGTGCAGTGTCCCCCACAAGCCTGATGTACGGCAACGAAAGTCGGAACAAACATTTAAATGAGACTTGTGGATCTAAAATGGGTGAAGATTCTGGATTGCTTATTTCTTGTCCCAAATTCGTTCTGAAACCGATTTTGGTGGACTGATAAGGTGAAATCAGTGAAAATTTGCAGACTAAATACAACGGAACCCAGACGTTATGCTCCAAACACATCTGCTCACAAAACCTGGAACTCGTGCTCAAAGCCCATTGGCTCGCAGAACTCGGGGCCTCAGGAGTGCACTGAAACAGAGCGTCCTGGAGCAGGATGGTTTAGAGGCATCTTAGAATGGCTAGAATACATCATCTCAGTGGTATTTTCAGAAAAAAAAAATCCAAACATGTTTGGGGACCTCAGAGACCTATATTAACTTGTTGAAAAGGAGCATAATAGGTCCTCTTTCACATTTTGCATTTTTGCAGATTGCATTTATCCAGAGGATCATTATGCCACAGACATGCAGAAAACCATTACTGAAGGCAAAATTATCATTTATCAATTATCATTTTGACTGTTAATTTGTTCAATTGTTATTATGATTATTATGATTATTATGATTATTATGATTATTATGATTATGATTATTATATCACACACACACACACACACACACACACACACACACAGGCACACACACACACACACACACACACACACAGACACACACACACACACACGTAATCGCGCGCGTCCACTCACTCATGCAGGTGTTCCTGTCCGGGGACCGTGTGCCGTAGAAGCCTGGCGGACAGGAAGTCATGCACACCCCGATCTGCTTCATCCCGATCCTCTCCAGGTGCATGAAGAAGCGCGGCTTGCAGGACAGGCAGCCATTGTAGTCCGAGCAGGTCAGACAGCCCCCCTGCAAGCATCCCGAGCTCACACCGGAGATCTCTGTCACGAATAACATCACCACAGACCCCAAAATATTAGTATGTGTATGAAAAGGAGCACGAAAAATGTGGTGGAAGTGGTGGATGCGTATGCTGCGTGTGCGCAGTGCATTGCCTGGAACTGTTTTCAGGACTTGGATAAACCGACTTAAAACAAGGTGACAGGTTTTTTTTATATTGTGTAAATAATAAAATACCACTGAATTTAATGAAAAATGAAAAATTAAGTAAACAAATGATGGGTTAGAAAAATATAATCAACAGTTTAATTATACTTCATTCATTTGTAGGGATGTATATTTTAACTGGGTTTCTAGTTGGTCAAGGAACAACAAACCCTAATAAAGGTCAATGTGGACCAAGCTTGATGGCATATTGCGATGCATTGTTCACGATAAGTAGACTTAAATAAATAACTTAATAACATATTTTTTTATAAATTAAGTTATAAAAAAACCCCTACAACAGACTATTTTAACAGGGTTTGGTGGTTGAACTGTTGACATTGTCTATAATACGCTTCACATAAGAGAGACAAATACTATATTATTATACCACAGTTTGAGTAAGTGTTTAATCTTTTCTGTGTGTGCAATCGAGGAAAAGAAATGAAGTGAAGGTTTATTCGGTAAAAGTGGAGTTGCCTTGTGATTGTGATATGTGATTGGTACAGGTACTCCTCACTTAAGGACCTACCTGTTTAACGACCGTTCAGACTTACAACCAGCTCTCTGACCAGTCTGTATCGCACACTGCGTACACTACCACGAGGTGCGCACTGCGTTCGCGGCGTCTCAGCGTCAAGCATCTCATCGCGCATCACCCTTTATACAGAATACTATATACAGTACACGATATATACTATATATACACTATACACTCTATTAAATATATATACAATATACACTATATATACTATATACACTATATACTGTATACTATATACACTGTATATACTATATACACTATATATACTTATATATACTATATACACTATATATACTATATACACTGTATACATCTCATCACCGTTCTCAGTCTCAGTGTCACGCAGTCTGTCAGTATTCACTACACTAGTGTTCACAACGGCCACGCCCCCTTACCGTGAAATAACACGGGTCCTGGCTTATCGACCACTTGACATAACGACCTGGTGCTAGGAACGCAACTCGGTCGTTAAGTGAGGAGTACCTGTATTTCCGACATCACTGATGCCCAGCTCTAGACCAGCATAGCAGGGACATGGACAACTTTTACTGTCACGGTAAAACTGAGCATACTTTTGGTTTCATTGTGATTATGGAGACTTAAGTGCTTTTGAACAGACATGTACAAAGCATCTTTAAAGTAACCATCACCAAGAAAGTCAAATGAAAAAAACTTTGGTCAGAGGACTTATAAAAGAAGAGTCAAAACATTTCATGAAACCCAGATGAGACAAAGAAACTTCTTGTAGTTTCTTCTTCATCAAGTAACCATGACATGTGTCAAAAGATCAACAAAAACTCATATTTAGTAAGAACATTGTTTCCATCTGTCAACCCCTCCAGAGATCCTAACCGAGACCTTGTTGTGTGTGTGTGTGTGTGTGCGTCTGTGTGCGTGTGTGTGTGTTTGTTTGTGTGTGTGTGTCTCTCTCTCTCTCTCTCTCTCTATATCTCTCTCGCTCTCTGTCTGATGATTTAGCCACTGCTTGTGTGTGTGTGTTTGTGTGTGTCCCTCTCTCTTTCTCTCTCTCTCTCTTTCTCTCTCTCTGTCTGATGATACAGCCACTGCTACGTGTGTGTCTGTGTGTGTGCGCGTGTGTTTGTGTGTTTGCCTCTCTCTCTTACGTGTGTCTGTGTTTGTGTGCGTGCGCGCGTGCGTGTACGTGCGTGTGTGTGTGTGTGTGTGTGTGTGTGTGTGTGTGTGTGTGTGTGTGTGTGTGTGGGCGTGCTTGCTTGTGTGTGTGCGTGTGTGTGTACCCGTGCTTGGGCCTAAATTAAATACATTTATCGTACAAAACTTTGCTACCAAAAGCTACGCTCTACTGTGTATTTATATACGGGCTCAAATCATTGTGTGTTTACTCTCCCTGATGATGTGATGGTGTCATCGCCATCAGTTAGCCAGTTTCACCAAGGCTGATGGCACATTGTGAAGTAACCTAAAGTAAAAACAATGAATAACACGCAAAATAGAAAAGACCTTCCTTACTACCTATTGATGATTATTATTGCTAAGGTACAGTGACATAACGTCCTTGAAATCCAAAGAGACATGCAAGGGGTGAGAGTAAGGGATGACCAAATTAAACTTTCCAATGAAACTTGTTTTGTTTTTCATAGATATTTCATATTCACACACGTCTAGCAGGACTGGCGATGAACCGTCGGTCGGACACAATGAGTTAACCTCTAGTGGTAGAGACCCCGGATTCTGGTCTTTTGGTCTTTTTTTTTTGTTACAGGTACATTATTGACCACACTCCACTGAAAGAAGAAATTACACCTGTAATGTTAATGCTATATGAATGACGACATGCTATCTGTTGCCCAGACAAAATGGAGAGTTAATTGAAAAGTCCTGCCGTACTGTCATGAGAAAGATACGCAGTGGTACCCAATAACAGTTAGGTTATTCGTCAGACTGCACATTTGCTGCCAGTGGATGAATTTGGTTTTGGTTTCCCTCCTCCTCCTCCTCCTCCTCTCACGTCAGCGCTTAGCTGCCAGTTTACCATAGATCATGGACACTGTGTTTGACATATCTCAGTAATCTTTACAACTGCTGTCCATTTGCCCACATGTGGTCCTGCCAAGCGAGCTCAATGCTTAAGGCGCAGGAATTTGGCCTCAACCTTTCACTCCCGAGGCTGAGGCCGACGCAACCTCAGTTGTAAGCTCTTGCTCCTGCTCCTGCTCCTGCTCCTGCTCCTGCTCCTGCTCCTGCTCCTGCTCCTGCTCCTGCTCCTGCTCCTGCTCCTGCTCCGGCCTGGTCCATCCAGGCCGGTTGACTCAGTGGTCGTTGACTCCCCGAAAGCCCCATCCACGGCTCTCTGTGCTCTGCTCTCGGAAGTCTGTACTCATTCACCTCCCCACTCTCTAATCCCTCCATCCTCCCAGATATCTCTGGACGTGTCGGATATCGGAATCCTTCCGGAACTGTTTGGAGTTCAGAACCCCTTTGACGGGCCATAGTCAATTAAAGAGCGACTATGGCCCGTCTGCGAGGCGAGATGTTTACTGTACTCCTCATGGGGGAACTAACCCCACCATCCTCACCCCACCACCACCACCTCCAGACTCCAAATTCGGCAAAGAGTGAATGAACTGGCATAAACAGAGTTCATATTTCCGCATCTCATCTCTAAACTATACCTCAGTGAAACATCGCTACGGGTGCATTGTTGGGGAGCAGCAAAAAGTGGAACTGCCACAATGGCCCGTTCTGTTTATGGTAGAAAGCCATATGAGCGTATCGTATGAAGAGCCCTTTCTCAGCAATTTTTACGGTGGTATACTGGTCTGACAATAGACTTCATAATGTAGACCAATATTGCCTCCTCCATGATACACGGTGAAATTAACATTGCAAGGGGATCGAAATC
>NC_137195.1:28812870-28822870 GCF_960531495.2 Zeus faber
ACACACACACACACACACACACACACAGGTAAAAACATTACACACATACACATGCAGACACACACTGCACAGCATCTGCTCACACACACTCCCTTCAACACCCTCCTGACTATGTCTTTCCCCTTTCTTCTCCTGTATTGCTATTGTCACAGGGAGAGGACAAGCGCTGTAATTGTTGTTCAAATTTTTGTTGATTTCATTATGTTTTGTCAAATACACGTTGTTTGTTTTTAGTTTCGGTTGTGGTGATTATCCCCCTCTCTGAGAAGTAATGATGATTAGTTGTTTCGTTGGTCAAAACATTGTAAGATTGTCCACCGAAGAGGGGGATTGGTAGCGATCATAAGTGTAGGTCGTCCAAAGGACGGCGTTATTGTAGGTGGTTCTTGATGATTATTACAGATTGGCTTTGCAGGTTGCGAATGAACACAGGGGTTTGTCGCTGCATCCAAGAATAATTTGGTCTTGGATGCAGCGACAAACAAATACACTGTGTTGTACGCCCAGCACGCTGACAGCACAGGTTAAAAATAAAAAAACAATGTGTTCCTGTGAGTGAATTTGTGTGTGTGTGTGTGTGTGTGTGTGTGTGTGTGTGTGTGCGTGCGTGTGCGCACGCGCAAGGCACTGGAAACTAACCCTAAGAAGAATTCCCTCTGCAAGCCTGACTAATTTGGCCCGTAAGCTCGTCGGTAACTACACATTCCTTCCAAGGAGGTGTCTCAGCGTCGATCATTCGGCGTCAAACATGAAATAAACGAAAGGCAGGAGCGTAAAAAAAAAAAAAAAATAGGAAAAGCCAAAGCCGCTCGGATTCCAACGCTTGGCCCTTAAGCGAGACCTCAATTTATAGATTTCCGCTTTTTTTTTTTAAACTTGTCTCGAAAAGGCACGGCTAACGGCGCAGAGCTGTCAGAGTTACTCGTATGACCGGTAAAGAGGGGATAAGGGGGTGGGTGGGTTCAATTGAATTAAATTGCACTGGGTTTTGTTTTCATGCAAGGAAACTGGAGGCTGGAAGTGAAGTGGGTGAGAATAGCCAGCCGCCTCGTGACAAGAGCGAGCGAGTGTATATACCTCCTCTCTCTCTCTCTCTCTCTCTCTCTCTCTCTCTCTCTCTCTGTCGACCCCTGGTTCACTTTTTCATACAGAGCCGTCGACGAGCGCCTTGGACCCCGCTGCCAAGGGGGCGGGGTGGGGTTGGGGGGGGGGGGGTTTAATAATCTGAACCCCACCACCTTCTTCCTTTCTCTCATCAGCTTGTTGCTAGGGAACCGATGAGGTGGGTCCCGAGTATTCTGTCTCTCTCCCTGTGTGTGTGTGTGTGTGTGTGTGTGTGTGTGTGGGGAATCATTGAAGGGGATAAGGGGAGTGCATGCATATATATGGACCTTTTTGGGTTTATTTTTTATTAATCTGCGCGGGGATTCTTTCTTTCTTTCTCTCCCTGCCCCGATAAAGGCCTTTTCCATGCCCCGTCGTCGTGACAGGTGGTCAGTCTGCCCCTTCGACTTTTGTCCCGAGGTAATCACTCTGCTCAGCGGGAACTGGTGTCAGACATCCGCCTCAAACACAGGCTGTGTGTGTGTGTGTGTGTGTGTGTGTGTGTGTGTGTGTGTGTGTGTGTGTGTGTGTGTGTGTGTGTGTGTGTGTGTGTGTGTGTGCGTGGGTGCGTGTGTGTGTGTGCATGAGAGGGCAATGGTGAGCAATATAAATACATAGGAACTTTGTTGAACGGCGTCTCGGTTCATTTCGTCTTCATTCGGTTCTTTCTGTAAAAGCCGGTATCCGTGGAGAAATTTCAAGAGCCTCAGGAGCTCGCCGCAAAAAAGGTTGAAAGTAAGCAGATGGCCGTAACTTTATTTTTCTAGGGAACAATTTCCTTCCAGTCCGAAGGGGTTCTGATGGAAAGTTCCTGAAATTAAAACACGTGTGAAAGCATGGTTCAGCCCCCCCCCGTCTTCGTTGCGAGCCAGGGAGGACGACCTCGGCGAGCTACGGCGAAAAGAAGGTTTGCCTCTTCCTGAAGCAAATGAGTTCTGACATTTTTCCATCCAGTAAAAACTAGACCCTTGTCCTCTTCCAGCAAGCCGCCGTGTGCCGGCCATATCCGGCTAATTTGTGGAGACCAAGAGCATTAATTGGTAGCGGGGGCGTGTTTTTCAGTGGTGGAGCTCCACCAATTCTCTAACCTGTTGAACTGTTTAACGACAGACCAGTTTGCGAAGCTCCAACTGAGTTAGCAATGGTAAATTGTAACTTGGGTAAGCATTCGTACATTGACTTTTCCCTTGTAGTCACGATGTCATAACAACATTAAGTAAATGAAAAAAAATACAGGCAAATAAGAGGCCGCTAGGTATTTGGTCTGGCAAAGTAAGAAACAAGGTGACACTGCTTTTCTTCCATGCTGGTCACGTTATGGTAACCAGTTCTTCCATAGACGAAATTAGCTAAAAGGCGAAGGCACAAAAAAAAATTAGCTGGTGTTGATTATTTTTTCCACAAGAAATCCATTTCATCTTTGAAAGCCAGGCATATAAAAAAAACACCCAAGACCCATAAAACGGTGTGATTCAGGGGCTGCTGTTTTTTTTTTTTTTTTTTTTTATAATTCAAGCCAAAGCTCATTCCTGCTAATGACCGGCGTCTGAGGCCAGGACACACGTTGCCTTAGGGTTTTTTTGCGGCGTATAACAATATGCTTGTTGAGGGGGGAAATAACTGACCAATTTCATTTCATCCTAGTAGCCCCAGTCGCCGGGCCGTAAACGGAAAATGTACTGTGAGGGGTTAAATGCTCGGGGCAATTATCTATTCTCGACATTAAATGAAGCCAAAGTAAAGCACTTAAAAACCATAATCCTAATTAGTACTTATACATAATGTTACTCTCAATCCAACCATGATCAACCCTCTGGAAACCCTCTCCCAACACAACAAGCCAGCAAGCAGCAACGCCACTGAAGCTACGCAGCGGCACACATGTGGGATGTGTGTGCAGCACATGGGGCCAGTAAAACCTGAATGATTCTGGGCCTGTGCGCAACACAGGGGTGACCGACTACAGTGGCTGTTTATAGCTAGTGATAATGGCCTCCATATAAAAGCGACGGTAGGCTAATTGCGCCTGTGAATTTGTGACACTGTCTTGTGAGAAATCTAGCTGCTGGGGCCTCGAGCGACAGCTAATGTCAGCTTGGTTTGTATTGATAGATTTATAAATAGATAGATACTTTATTCATCCCTGGAGGAAAATTGCCGTGTCAAATTATTGTCTCACATGGACAATAACTAAATAATAAGTATTAAAAAAATGGCAAATGAAATAAACCTAGGAATTTTCTGAGAAATTACAATACATAATAAACCTAAAAATTAACTATAAGATGGGAAAATTGTAAATATACAATTAACAAAAACTAAATGATCCACATAAAAATAAACCTTCATAAACAATAAACTTCAAATCAACAATTGACAGTGAAAATTGGCAATATATAATATCCTAATGATAAACAATAAATAAATAGAAACCAAAAATGTACCTTAAAATTAGCTAGAAGATGTCAGCTGTGGTTAAATAAGTTCTTTCTGTGGTCTATTTTTTATTTTTTGTCCCTATCATTCTACATGAGATTATGCCCAAGTTGCTCATTTGAGGTAGTGAGGGAAAGTTTGTGTCTTTTAAGGGATTCGGCTCTTTATGAGTGACTGTAACAAGATTTGTTCAGTTTTCTGGTGTAACGTGTCAGAAGATTCAGTTCTGCCCTGAGTTGTGATTGGAAATCTCACAAAATGATCTATTGTTATTTATTATATTATTTAGGAAAAGTAAATCAGATAGATTCAGTATGAATTATGCCAAAAATCCTTTTTTACATTCATTTGATCCTCAGTAATTATTTTCTGTTTGGTTCTCTGCCGGGGACTGAAGCACATGCATGACTACCAGATCTGCAGGCGGGCAAAGGCAACACTGTGTGAGTTCATAAAAAGAATATCCTTGCGATAATCACCGTTCCCTCACTCTGTCTTGGTCATTGCGTCCCCGTCGTGTCTCCAAGACGGGTGACGACGGCGTGTCCCTCACCGCATCAGGGCGTCCTGGCACCCTGGAAGGAAAGCGGAAGAAACACGACATTCCCAGCGGTGCATAATGGTTTTCTCGTTGAGTTTTTCCTCCTTCCTGATGGGAGCCTGCACATGCAATGAGTGCAAGCTTTGTGTCTTAATGAACCAGGGTCCCCGGGTGAGGCAGAACCGACTCTGTTGGAGAGGGGTGGGGGGGGAAATCCCCTGGAATAGTTCATTCTTTCAATCACAAGAACCTGTTTGGCTAAAGAAGATATAAAAACAAACAAACCAAGAATCCTCCGCCAGGTCGTAGGTCAAACTTCCCTGGATGTAAAAACACATCCGACGTGGAACTGGATGTTGGGAAGGGCTAATGCAGCACAGATCGAACGGCACTGAGGGACTACGCTGGTTGTGCGTCCTTGTGTGCTTGTGTGCGTGTGTGTGTGTGTGTGTGTGTGTGTGTGTGTGTGTGTGTGTGTGTGTGCGTTATATGGGCAGGTTTGTTTTACTTGGATGACGCGTTTGGCAACAGATTATATCCACCACATGCACACACACGCACACACTCCATCCTTGTCTGTGATCGTGGCTAATAGAAGTTTGGCTCTAACGACCATTTCACACGAGGAAATACTATTTATCATTGTTATAAAGTTACCATCTGGTATGCCATGGGTAGTTAACAGATAGGCAGATATTGAAAATGGTGCACTCTCGGATGTTTCCAGGCAGTTGAATAAAGAAGTGTTGTGGTGACCTCTTATATTACATATCCAAAAGTTTACAAGAGTCCTGAATTCACAAGGAGAGGATACTATTACGCCATAGGCCGCTGTGTAAAAACATCCCTTGACTTGTGATCGAAAAAAATGAAGACAGGCTGAAAGCACTGTAAAATACAAATGCTGGTATTTAATTGGTTACATAAAGCAACTACCTGGAATTTTTAGAAGCATGTGCTCTCACACTGCCTGCTATGACAGCGCTGAGCTTGAGCCTCAGAAATGGCAAACCCAATGACTTCAAAATGGTCAAAAGAGAGTGGATTCATTATGGAAAACACATAAGTTTGGGGCCATTTTTCAGCTTTTCTTCAAGTAAGTCAACTTTCTCGGGGTTATTGAAGCTACCTGCCCTTACCAGTGTTTTTTAAACACTCAGAGCCGTGAGAGTTCATCAGGTGAAAAATAAACAATGGAAACCCTTGCATTGCCAGATGAAAATCGCAAAGCTGTACTTATTAGTCTAATTCATCAGTTCCAACCACAAAAGCAGTTCTGTGTTCATATTAGTCGTGATTAGTTGTAAGGTTCAACTCTATTTTGAGATACAACTGGGGAAACAATACAAGACAATCCATCTAACACACGGTGATGGTCGCATTACCATGGCAATGACCATTCGGCAATGTCAAAAGACATGTACTGTATGTTAGGTGTTAATACTCCTGTGGGTGCCCTTGACCAAAGCACTGGAAAAGAGCTGGAGTTGGTCCCTGGGCGATGTACTGCGGCTGCCCACTGCTCCTTCTGTAGGTGTATAGAGAGAGAACTCATTTCCCCTAGAGGGATTAATAAAGTATAGAAAATAAATAAATAAATAATCAAGGATGGAAGTAAGAAAATAAGGATGGCTATAAACATTTCTTGAGAATCACATACTTAATCACCACAATACACTGCGGTTGTGCTAATGTTGCCTAATTTGACATTGGACGATTTGTGGCCAGTGTGTGTGAGGTAGAATCACACACATACACACAAAATTCACTTACGCACACAGACAGTAAGCCGGATATTAGCCATCTTCATAATAAATGAGTCATTTTTTGGTCTTGGTTTTCAGCAGAACTTACTGGAATTTTCTAATCACCAACAGGTGGCAAACAGAAACAGGAAAATATGTCCACGGAGCTGTGGAGCGCACACACACCGACTCATGCTTTGTCCCTTTGTCTGCCCTGTTTTTCTCAGGCTACGTAGAACCTCTCTATCCATCCACCACCTCCTGAATACACACAGTGCAATGGTAATCTCAATACAGCAAAATATAAATCAAATGAATCATCCATGTTTACAATTATGTTCATTTATTCACAAGGTGGGAAGCCTTGGTGACCTTGTCCTTTCCGTTTCAGATTTACGGGAGTGCAATAGCTCTCTGGCCGACAATGACTTTTTATTCCCCCCCAGAGAATTGTGGTCACAGTAGAACCAAGTCATTGCATTTTCCGGAAGCTGTGCCCGCTCTCTAACCTTTCCCAACACTAAGTGAACAGCAGTGTGGAAGTTTGACTATCAATCTTGTCTAAAGCAAATTTCTGAACAAATAGCTACCGGTAGCTGTGCACTGCAGTGAGTGAGAGTCAACATACCTTGTGGAGCTAGTTCTGTCAGACATCTTGACGGCGCCAAACGCTGCCACGCCCTCATGGGCCGTCCGATTTAAGCAGCTAATCCCCCTGACCCTACCACTCCCTCCACCTCCCCTGCATCCTCACGTTGGGCTCTACTCTTCTATCCAAATGGGGGGATTCAAGCTCATCACTCCTTTATTTCAAGCTCATTAAGTACGTCTGTGTTTGCAGTTCACCTTGACTGGAGTTATGAGCAGTGGCGCCCAGATGCCAAATGCAAACTATGCAAAATGAATGAAGATGATTTAAAGTAGAGTAAATCTAAGAGTTGTCTGTCAGAAATTGGTTTAAGAGCTTGTTATAAGGCAGTAAATCAAAGTAATTAGGCCAATTTCTGTCCTATACAAGCTCACCTTCTGCTGCACAGTTTGTGTATGTTTCACTGTGGAGAGATTTAAAAAAGAAAAGTTTTGCCAATTTGTTCTCTCTCCCCGGACAAAGTTATGGTCTTTGCGGCTTTCCTCCTCCGCTACAGGCTTTCAAAACTGCCTTAGGGCAATGCCTGTGGAATACTTGAAAATATTACTTGCGCCGAGAATGTTGCAGCCCACAACCCGTGTTCTCCGCAACAAATATGCAGGGCTCTAAATGTAAAATCCTCACTCGTTAATGTAAATGATTGTTCCAACCATAACCCCCGCATGTGTGTAAATGTTTAAAGACAGCTGTAAATTGCACTGCGCAAACACAGCCAGAGCGGTGGAATATCAAACATGTTGAGATTTTTATTTCACGTCGAGGAGGTTGGAATTCCTAAACACTTTACAATTTGGAACTCCAAGAGATCATAAAAAACAGTTCAACTGGTATATCGGTACCACTTTTTTAAAATTTACTCTACTCTACTGGGCGATACATCACTCTGAGCTCCTCGGAGCCGCAAACCGGCATCTTTCTTTCCAGATGGGTGTGAAAATGACAAAAAGCCCAGGGAAGGAGAGAAGATGAGAGGGGGAGAGAGAGAGAGAGAGAGAGAGAGAGAGAGAGAGAGAATCTGAAAACCAGAAAGCAGGAGGACCGGGGGTTGAGGATCAGAAGGGAACGATGAAGAAGGACAGAAAGTGTAACGAGTGTGTGGATGAGTGAGATGTACAACATGCACCTCGACCCAATTAGCGGAAACTTGGCACATGACTGGCACGGCCATTCCTTTTTTGCATAATATCAATATTGAGCAGAAAGTAGTGAGATTAATATAAAAATCGACCAAAAAACATTTCAACATAGCGTTACCAGTCGTAGACAAATTGTCAGTCAGCCTCTTTCTCTCTCCCCTCGCTCGTACACACTTGTCCCAGAGCTATTTAATCAGAGACGTTGTTTTAGTGCAGTCAGCATAGAGTTATAGCTGTGTAGCGAGGAGTTCAATGAGAACAGACCCCCCACCCCCCTGTCCTGCTGAACGCATCGCCAATCCACGAGACTTGATCCACCAAAAATGAAAACTGAGAGCCACGATGGTGAAAATAAAGTGAATAAAGTAAATAATTTAAGTAATTATCCGTAACTTCCGCGTCATTGTAACTTCTTCAGGGCAGGGCTGTTTGCATTTCTCCCATCAAAATCTCTTCGCTCCACTTCTCCTCATCCTCCCTCCCCGACCCTTATCTTTTGACCTTTACTGCCCTTCTCCGCGGCAGTCGAGCACCATTCTTAGAAGCTGTTTCCTTGCACTTTCAGGGCCCTACAGGGGAACTCTCACACACGCGCACACACACACACACACACACGCGCACACACACACACACACACACACACACACACACACACACACACACACACACACACACACACACACACACACACACACACACACACACACACACACACACACACACACACACACAGATATGTGATGCTGTAAATATGCCAGAGTTTTTTATATACTGTAGCAACACATTCCCAGTGCTATTTTCGCCAGCAACCAAGAAAACAGGCAGGCAGAACCAATCTTTGTTCACCTGGGTGTTAAGGCAAAAATTCACAAAGCATTTATCAAACAATGTTGTTCATTTTGATGAAAACATATACTGTACATACATATATATATATATATATACACACACATTCATAAATATATACATACATATATATATATATTGTGGAAGGCTTGGCCCACAGACACGGGTTCAGGGAGAGAGATGGAGATTTCCTGGCAGTGAGGTACCGACACGGCGGGGTTTTTATTATAATCCAACAACAAAAAGGCTCGCAAGCCAAACGTGAACATAACAGATATCAAATTGCTCAGTGCGCACCAGTGTCTGTTCCGTGGTCTGGTCCGCAGGCTCTTGGCTCCTGCACAGTGCGATCCTCCCTGCAAACTCTCCCAGCCGACACGGACAAACAGCTGCACCGGTGCGGGAAGAAGCCTGCGCTGTAACCCGCAGACCACGGCTTAACTATGCTCCCTTGTCTGTCGCATATCCCCACCGTCCAACTTAGGCCTG
Source organism: Zeus faber (assembly GCF_960531495.2). NCBI lineage: Eukaryota > Metazoa > Chordata > Actinopteri > Zeiformes > Zeidae > Zeus > Zeus faber. The sequence continues at coordinate 28,821,817 of NC_137195.1, forward strand.
GTAGCAGTCTGGCTGGCAGCCCACTCCCTGAAGAGTCAGGGCTGAAGAGCCAGATGCCAATGGGCGATCCGCGCGTTGGTATCTTTCAGCTGAGCCACTGCAGAAGGGCGTTGTTCAAACAGTAGGCGAATGGACGTCCCAGTAGGTAGTAATGGAGGGTGCCAATGGCCCACTTGATGGCCAGACTCTTTCTCAACAGTGCTGTACCTCGTTTCTCGTTTGGGCAGCTGATGTACAGCACCAGTCGAACCCCTCCACCTGCTGGGAGAACAAGAGATGGTTACTGGACAGGGCCAGAGTGGGATCGACCATTTTTGGAACCTCCGGCCCCAACTCACACCCCTCGATCACCGTAGTAGTCAGAGATATGGACACACTCTCCCTCCACTCTTTTAGGAGATTAAGCTGGTCTGAGTTGCCCCACCCCTGTCTGACCACTCAACCTCATTATCAACATCCCCAACCTGCGGCGTGACCACTAAAGGTCCTTGCTACTTTGCGAGTAATTGAGAGCTAGATGTAGGGAGTGACACCAATATCTTGTCTCCCTGTGAATTGTCTGAGTCTGACCCCTCTGTCATATAATCGATATGATCCTGGGCCTGGAGCAAATCCTCCTGTGACCAAGCGCATGTTGCTTTGCTCGCAGATCCATAACATACTGAACTTCATTCTTACTACACCCTTCCTCGCAGTTTTTCTAAATTAGGTCTAAGTCTCAGGTCTAGCACCCTCTCCTAGACCTAAGACCTAGACCTAATTTAGGGGGTGCTAAGAGTTCACAAGGAGAAAATCCCGTCGAGGCCTGAGGCACCTCCCCCACCACAAGCAACAGAGGGTCCAACCATTCATCCTAATTACGGCTATGGTGGTGCACAAACTTATGAAAGATGTTCTTCAGAATCTTATTGAAGCGCTCCACCAGGCCGTCAGTCTGGAGGTGGTACATGCTGGTCTGAATTGAGCGGACGCCCAATAGCTCGTAAAGTTCTGGAAGTGTACGTATGTGGCATAAAGGATGTGCTCTGGTCGGGCCGGATTTCCTTGGGAATCC
>NC_137195.1:28827870-28840370 GCF_960531495.2 Zeus faber
TCCTGTGTGATTAGGTCTAAACCGTTCTTAATGCAGTTTTCCCCCCTGTAGAAATGGAAGGTACAAGTTGACTAAAGTAAAAAAAAATAAAAAATCAAAAAATCAGCCAGATTGCCGGATAAAAAGCACAAAGGGTCAAAAGTCGTCTCGGAACAACGTTTTGGAAGAATAAACAACGAGTGTCCGCTGTCTTTTCCAGTGGGCTGGGATATAAAATAATACAGATAATGTGTTCATTTTAAGACAATGGTATTCATTTTAAGATAATGGTATTCATTTTAAAGTGAAAGTTTTCATTTTAAAGTGGAAATCTGTGAGATCATCTGCGTAGGGTGGATAACACTACAAGTCCCAGAATTTCATTCGAAAAGTTATTTTTAAGATGATCTGTTATGAATTTATTTTTTAATATATTGGCCTCTCATGGCTCTAAGACGGTCACTTTTATTTCTTGAAAGTTTGCCTTTTCAGATCGATTGATTGATTGATTGGAGGTGATGGAGGTATGTTTTTGGTGGGGATATTGTCCACACATAGACAGTTTACCAACCACAACCATTTACACTGGTTTATCAAATTCCCAGTGGTTGCCTCTCTACTTTCTCTTGCATGTGCCCGATCGTTATGGCGGACCCCAGCACCAACAATTGAAACGGCATATAGAGGAGCCCTTGCATAATGTGAATACATTGAATGGCTGTTTCTTGTAAAGTGGCTGCTCAAGTATAAAATATGGTAAAAAATAATATGACAGGTTAACCACTTTTATGTCAGGTAAAGTGCAAAATTCTCTATGGGATATATGAGGACTTAATTTCATAACACACCTTTGATAACAGGATATATGCATTAATAAATCTAAACTTCTCTGATAATAAAAAAAAATCGATATCCTCATTTTCCCTCCACACTCTAAATGTAGGCAATCTTAGAATGATTCTTTGGATTTCGACATGAAATTGATTCAGGTCGTCCCTCTCCGGCTGGACCGAGGGGGATGCCTTGAGATCAAAAAACTGGAGAAAACAATGGTGACAGTCACAGTGACAGGTGTAACAACTAATCCTAAGAACTGTTGGATCTCCCTCAAAGTTATATGTATATAACTTTATATATACTTTATAAATATCTATATATAGTTTTAAAAAATGTAACCATATTGTCATGTGAGCATGAGTATAAATAATTCATATAATTTCAACAGCAAAGGACTGGAAGTTCCACATCCGTGAGGGAATTCCCCTATACTGTTTCACCGTGTGTGTGTGTGTGTGTGTGTGTGTGTGTGTGTGTGTGTGTGTGTGTGTGTGTGTGTGTGTGTGTGTGTGTGTGTGTGTGTGTGTGTATTTAGGGTCATGCAGCGGGGGTACGATGGGATGCAGGGGCCACTGCGCCTGTAGTATGGGTGTAAATCGGATTACAAAGCCCCCATAAATAACCCCACTGTCGTCACTCTGACATGCTCTTCTGCCCATCTCCCTCTAAGCAGCTTAGCAGAGTAGCAATTGGTCCAAATTCTGCCTCATCGAACAAGTCGGTTGTTTAAAGACTTTGCTTAAGGTTCAGCACGTCAGCCATTGTTCACTGTACGAGACTGAATTTAACAGTGTCTTCTAGCCCAAAGACTAGGGAGCTCATTCCTTTCAATTTGGTGTTACACTTTACTTTGCTCAACCTGAGACTGCTGTTTTTAGGTGAGCGCTGATATCATTATTCAAGATTATAGATTGAGTACTGTTTTAACAGTACTGTATATGTCCTCGGTGGATTTTGTATAGACAGGTGAAAAGTGACCTTCAGAAAATTTCACTTCCTGCCCCACCTTCAAATTGGGGTAGGGGTTGAATTGGCCAAACCATGGCAACTGATGATAAACAGCCAAATCTCACCAACACAAGGCTACTAGCTAGCATCAATAATAGAGTACAACATTGAAAGTAGTAAGCACTTTAAAAAAAGTTTTTAGGTGGAGGTTTATTTTTCTATATAGTGAGAAAACATCAGACATGTGTAGGCCTACACTGAATGGAAGACTTGTGAACGATTTGTTTGTAGCAAACAAATCTTTTAAATGACTCGGGAGTCTGGATTCAATCCGTCAAAAGAGTGAGGGGCGAATTCACAAAGAATGGATTGTGTGTGGTAATAGCACCATGAATTCAATCCATTTGCTCCCACTATCTGCGCCATTTTAGTGTCCAATCCACAAAAGATATAGCGCTCAAGATATGCCAGCCCCATGAAGTTTTTCTGCTGTATTTTATATGTCTGCGCCTTAGGGGTGCACGGTCTCCTCACTCTCTCTGGGACTGGTTTATGCTCCTCGGGTATGGGTGTTGCTCCGTTGGCTTTCTGGGGGCTGGGGGGCTGGGGGTCTTCTGTGGCTATGGCTGTGTGCTCAGGGCTTTCCTGCGATCGTGGATTGTCTTTACGCCCGTGGAACTCAGGGGTGGCTTCAGGGCCTTCCGCTGCTTGGAGGCGCTACGATATAATTCCACCTTATACACCAGAACCAATTGGGACAAGTCCCGTACACTCACCAGTGGAGAGATCACAGGCACACACATCACACACACACACACACACACACACGCACGCACACACACACACACACACACACACACACACACACACACACACACACACACACGCACGCACGCACACACACACACACACACACACACAGGCGGTCTCATCACAGGCACACACACACCACCAGCACCTGCTTTAAACACACCCTCCTGGTAACATCCCTCTCCTTTTCTCCCTCATTTACTGCCTTAACAATGAGAGGAAGAGGCCAAGTGCCAAATCGCTGTTCCAGTTTTCCTGGAATTAACTAACTCTGTTTTGTCAATACATGTTGTCATCTGATGTTTCTATGTTTATGTTTTTCCATGTACATGTTTGGTTCTATGATTATTTTTCTCACCCGTGGTGATTCTCCCCATCTTGGAGTAGTGATTAGTTGTTTATAGACCAAAACATGGTAAGGTCGTTCTTCAAAGAGGGGGGTTGGTGGTGGTTCTCTATAACAAAAAGCTGTGCCACAGATCGTCCACAGGACAGAGTTGTTGCAGCTGTTCTTGATGATTAAAGAATGAAAAAAGAGTTGCATTGCAGGTTGAGAAGTTGAACTCCACTTGCAGACTAACTCTGTCCTAGATGCAATGGCATACAAATACTCTGTGTTGTATACCCAGCATGCTGACAGCACAGATGAAAAAAAAAAAAAAAAAAGGCAAGACATTTGGCGCAATTCATATTGAATGTGACTGATTTACTCCATCCATTCCACCAAAAAAAAAAAAAAAGTTTTGACCGAATTATATGATTCTTGAGAGAATTGCATTCACAACTCATAGCCGAACTGGCTCTTCTGACTCTTCATTATTCCAACGGCCCATTATTCCGAAACCCCAATAGTCTAAAAAATGTCGGGCTAGAGATGGTGAGGGTGTCAGGGTTCGCCCCGGTCCTTCCGGCATTGGCCACTAGATGCTGCCAGTATGTTTCACCTGTGTCTCGTTTTGTCTTTTCTATTTATACTCTGTCTTTTGTGTCCTTCCTTGCTGAGTCTTGAGTTTGTCTAGACTCCTGGCAACGCTCTCGTTTCTCGTTTTCCGTTTTTTGTGCTTGTTACAAGTAAAACCGTTATTTTTGCCACCGCATCGCTGCCTCTGCCTTGTTCTCTGCACCTGGGACCACTCAGCATACCACCCAACAGCAAGACTCAGTCCCAACATGGACCCAGCAGAGAGTCAGCCTCCAGAGATGGAACGCATGCGGGTGGCCCTGACGAACCAGGGGACGGCGATTGGCTGTCACGAGTAGGCTCTCCCTCGCCCAGACTGTCCAGCAGAGCCAGGCAGAGGCTCCACCTAGGGCTCCTGCGCCAGTGCTGCCTCCCATGGACTCGCGCCCTCCATATCACAGCGAACCACGACTGCTGGCGCCAGAGAGGTACGACGGTAACCCAGGAGGTTGTCGTGGCTTTTTGACGCAAAGCTCCCTGGCTTTCGAGCTCCAGCCATCACAGTTCCCCACCCAGCGCTCACGGGTGGCATACATTGTCACACTACTCACAGGCAAAGCACTCTCCTGGGCCACAGCCATCTGGAACCAGCAAACCCTGGCCTGCTCCAGCTACCAGGCTTTTGCCGAATAGATGCGCCGAGTTTTTGACCACCCAGTCAGTGGGAGGGAGACGTCGACACGGCTGCTCCGGCTCCGCCAGAGGGTACAGAGCGTCTTCCTCACCCTCGCAGTAGCGTCTGGATGGAACAGCGAGGCACTCATCGCGTCCTTCCAGGATGGTCTCATTGATGGTGTCAAGGACGAGCTGGCACAGGATGACCTGGACACGCTCCTCGAAACAGCTATTCGGGTGGACAACCGCCTCCGGGAGAGACAAGGGGAACGCCGTTCTTCCGCTTCACCACTACCAGCGCGCAGAGCAGTCCTGGGGACGACTTCTCCCGAGCATCTCCGAGCTGTCCCGAGCCCGTCTCCAGCATCGATGGAGGAGCCTGTGCAAGTAGGCAGCACACGGCTCTCTCGGTCTGAACGTGACAGGCGGATGAGAGAGCGCTGCTGCTTGTACTGTGGGATCCCGGGTCATTTCCGTTCTTCCTGCCCTGAGCTCTTGGGAAAGGCCAACTCTCGTCCAGGGTAGGGAGAACCGTGATGAGGCCAACTTTCTCTCCTGAGCTCGGTCCTGCTGACAGCCCCCCCGCTTTAGTCTCTCTCTCTCTAGTCTCTCTCTCTCTAGTCTCTCTCTCTCTAGTCTCTCTCTCTAGTCTCTCTCGCTAGTCTCTCTCTCTAGTCTTTCTCTCGTCTCTCTCTCTAGTAGGTCTCTCTTCTGCAAGATGGCTGCTCTGCTGTCGCCCCCTCCTTGGTCTGGGATTTCCGCTGTCGCCACCCGGCACTTCCTGGGGGAACGTCGGGAGCCGTTCCTGGACGAGGGGGTCCTGTCAGGGTTCTCCCGGGTCCTTCCGGGATCGGCCACTAGATGCCGCCAGTAGTGCCTCATCAATGTTGCTTTGTTTCACCTGTTTCTGATTACCCAGCCTCATTATGTCATATGTTTCACCTGTGTCTCGTTTTGTCTTTCCTATTTATACCCCATCTTTTGTGTCCTTCCTTGCTGAGTCTTGAGTTTGTCTAGACTCCTGGCAACGCTTTTGTTTCCAAGATCATGAAATTCTTGATCTTGTCTTTTGTCCGTTTTTTGTGCTTGTTACAAGTAAAATCTTTATTTTTGCCACCGCATCACTGCCTCTGCCTCATTCTCTGCTCCTGGGTCCACTCAGCATACCACCCAACATAGGGTTAGGGTGTCGTCCATGTCCAATGGGACATTGTGGGTCTCTACCCACCAGTATTGGCTTAAGAAGGGAGAGTCATTCTGCCACTGGGGTGCCGACATGGCGTGAACACAAAGGCTCACTGGCCAAAGCAATAAATAATAAACAATAATAATAATCAGTAGGGGCGCCTGAGGAATGACCACTCCCCTAGCTACTGGTCGGCTGATAAGCCCCGTGCGCTGATCTCCCTCTGCAAAGTAGACAAACATTAAAAAAGCTCCCTGTCCCGAATCAGACCAATCAGCGCCACTTGGGTGCCAATTTGGTCAATTCGGGACAGCTGTAAGCCACACTGCTGTCTGCAGTTGATATTTAACCAGGGCCCTTGGTCCACCGCAGACAATTTTGGGAGTATTGGGAATTTGGAGTAATGGGCTGTCAGAACAATGGCATGGCACCCCTCACCGTGCGTCACACCAACTGAATCAAATGAACGAGTTGGAAAATCAAACAACTCATTTTATTCAGTGACTTGTCAAAAAACGAATATCAGGGTGCTTTCACACCTACCCTGGTTTGTTTTAATCAAACCATAATGCCTTTACTCCATTAGTCCGGTTTGCTTGGAGAGGTAAGAACACGCATTCAAACTCTGGTGCGGAGCAAACAATTTAACCATGGTCCTCCTGAAAAGACAGGACTTGATCAAGTTCCAAGTGAACCACGGTATGGTTCGTTTCATATGAGAATGTAATGGGACTTAATATAGGACCTGATATAGGAAGCAAACCAGTGTGCCTTGTGGGTTGGAAACAGATGTTGATACTTGTGTTCCCACTGTTCTTATATGGTTGTAACACCAAATCATAATAATGAAAGCTAGGAACACAATTGCAATACGCGGCTGTTGCTCCATTGTTGCTCTGCGACAATGTCATTTTGTGACAGAAAGTGATTTTCCCTCATTCATGCTTTTCTTTTTCTTTTTCTTGATTACACGATGAAATGATCTCTGCTCACCACCCCTGTTACAAGGCTCCATATTAAGATGGATACCATGTGTTTACGAATTTTGGTTTGGGACGAAAGACCGTGTGAACACTTACCGGACCTAATTAAAAATGCAACCAAGTAACAACTTGCTCTTGAATCTGATCAAATCTAGCTATAGGTGTGAAAGCATCCTCAATAAGGAGTTGAACATTTCATCATTACAAATTATCTTCACTCTCAGAGTGAAACTCTCTAGAGCTCTGCTGAAGCTACTATTCTGTATGAAACTGTTGAACTAGATAAATTCCTACAGCCTTGCAATTTTGATCTTGCAATACAAGAGCAAATTTCTATTCTTTCTTTTTTTAAAGCGGAATTTGAAAAATTCTCGGGTATCCCCGTCACAGCACAGTGAGTTAGCTCTGGTTGATGCAAGACTTTGAGAGACTCCATCTCTCATGCAAAAAAATTAAAACAAATAATTAATCCTTTAACTAATTCAGTAAATCTTCATTGCTGTAACCTGAGACGATTGAAGTGAAGCTTCAAGGCGCTCCTCAAGAGAATCAGCACTGTCCCTGCAACCCGCCTGCTGCACGCTCGACTGGCGATTTGGAGAAGTCCCCTTATAACCCAAGGGAAAGGAACACGTAGGATGGAGGAGTGGAGATGAGCCGCGAGCGGAAAGAGAGGGGAGCGGTCTCAGGCATGCTCCAGCTCTTCTGCTTGTCTTGTTTCCATCTGGTTTGGAAAGAGTAAGACCGCCCCTTTTTTTTTTATCTCCACTCGTACGCTTGGTCTCTTGAACAAAAAAGGAAGTGAATGTGACTTGATCTCTCAGAGATTTACACGGAGTGGTGCGGTGGACCGTCTGCGGTGGTACTGGTTAATTCCTGGTTAAGAGATTTTATGGGGGCTTGTCACTGCTGAATCCCTCAGAGATCCCTGCCCTGAACGTCTGAGCATTTGATGATACTTCAATCTGTAAATGAAACTTAGCTGTGGAGTTTTCAAAACCCAATATGACAATCTGACAATAGGCAATTCCTTTGCAATTTGCAGACGGCATTGCCCTAGCCACCAACCAACGTAGATGGTGGAAAAGGGAAAAAACAAAGCTGAGTTTTGTCTAGTAAGTTTGTAAGTGAGGCTTAGAAATACAGGGTTCCACTGACGTACTTTATGGTGTATCATATTTCGCTAGACATTGGGGGTGATGCATAAACGCTAAGGACACCTTATCCTGCACTATAGGATGTTCTGACAGACAACGCTTTGATTTATTTAAAAATGATCTCTATTTATTATGCATCAATTGAGTTTGGAGTCTGGGCTCTACTGCTCGTCACTCCTGGTAAGGTGTACTGTGAACATAGGCATACTTAGTGAACTGGAAATATAAGAGTGATGAGCTTGAATCCCCCCACTGGATAGAGGAGTAGAACCCAACGGGTTCACCGCAATATTGTTCAATTGGTTACTGGAGGTATCCGTCAGTGCCACCTGTGGTAATTGGCCGGAGGTTAAGGGCGGAGAACGAGAGTTGGGGGCGTAAAGGGAAGCCAGGGTGAGAACGGGAGAAAGACGAGAGGATGGAGAGGTAGCGGGGTGAATGATTAAAGAAACCGGAGAAAAGTTAAGCCTAAGATCACCTTTGAAAAAGGTGCTACCTTTTGCCTTTCACCTTTTACCTTTTGCATTTCTGACAGGCCATTCAAAGCCTGTCATAAATGCTGCGTTCAAGCATTGGAAACATCAATTTTAAACAAACAAGCTGGTGTTTGTTTGTTTAAATTGGTAAATTATTGTTTATAGACCAGCAATTCCCAGGCCAGGGGTAATGGTCTGTACCTTAGCAACAAATGTACAGTACTTAATTTTTGTTCAATTTTGGATAATTATTTGTGTTTGTTTGTTTATTTAAATATTCTTTATAGTTTAACTGCAGTTTAGAAGTACAAATGTGTATAGTCAGTACATGTTTGTAATTATTTATTGTTTGTAGACCTGCCCTGAAGCGTATGTCCTTCGAGTTTCAAGGTTAAAGTGATAAAATTGGCAATGGTATTATCTGACTTATTTCCTGTGTTGAAATAGATTATACAGCCCGTTCAAATATAGACATTCATGGAACACGGACTGCCTGAATCTATGATCGTATCCTCTCAGTGGAAGCCCGTGCATGCGTGTGCATATCTGCACGGCTTCTCAAGCCCCCCCTCTCCACGCGGCCCCATAAACCCACAATCGGACGCATTGTTCGGGAAGATTCCCTCTTATCTGCGAGGTGACAGCCAAACAGCGGTGCCCAAGGCGGGCAGCGAGCCCTGCCCCCATGTTGTGGTCCAGCTGCCGAGAAATGTACACTACGTGCAGCCGCCAGGGAAACCCCACCCAGAAGGTTAACCTGCCAGGTTTCAATGGCATCCGTGCTTGTGTGTGTGTGTGTGTGTGTTTGTTTGTGTTTGTGTGTGTGTGTGTGTGTGTTTGTTTGTGTTTGTGTGTGTGTGTGTGTGTGTGTGTTTGTGTGTGTGTGTGTGTGTGTGTGTTGGCCTCACATACTTTAAATGTATGTGGCGAATAAAACTGATTGCGATTCCTAGCGAAGATCCCTAGGCTCGGAAAAACCCACGTCATGTTGTTGTCTTAATAATTTGAGCTGTGGTGTGTCATCTCTGCATTTCTGCTAAAGGTAGCAGTGAAAGTGGCCTGTGGAAAAGTTTTGATTTTTTTTTCACATTTCATTGTACTTCGATGACAAACAAAAGTGATTCTTTCCCCTCCCCAAATAAACAAATCTATCATGGTTCGGAGATTGAGCAAACCCATTGACTTGGCTTTTTGACTGGCTGAGGGAACTCTCCTATTTCCCCCTTTTTATTACATGTGGACAGTAAGAGATTCCATACGAGTTGTCAGATCTCTCGTGTTTATGAACTTACGATATTGGAGATGTGTTAAACCAAGAAAGAAAGACAATGAGAGAGCGAGAGAGAGAGAGAGAGAGAGAGAGAGAGAGAGCTAAAATTGATAGATAGATAGGTAGGGAGGGAGGGACAGACTTGAAGATAGCGACAGAAGACAGTTTTTAGATGTCCACGTAAGAGCCACTGAGGCCGAGAGGTCTCGCTCCCAATCTCCAAATCCAAAACAGACCTGATACTGTATATGTGTGCACAAAGTGGTGATGGTAGCACACGCATGTACATGGACACGCACACGCAAACGCACACGCACATGCACACACACACGCACACACACACACACACACACACACACACACATGAACAGCAAAGCGCACAGGGCAAATAGGTGTCTGGAAAAAAAAAGTGTAGCTTGGAGGACGAGTGTATGAAATTAAAACTGATCTTGGGGAAGAGCAATTTTCAGATTACCAAGAGGAAATGTAGGTAATTACATGGGGGGGGGGGGGGGGGGGTGAGATGGCTGCCTTTGCAGACACACTGTCACGGTTGAAAAAAAAAAAAAAAATGCACTTGATGGTTTTATTGCCATCTATAATAAGGAGTTAACTAAGCACAAAATATTTGTAAAACAAATCAGTGTAATATTTGCATTATTAAAATATCATGTTTTTACATATTTATATTTAAAAAAATCATATTAGAATATTTTATGTATTATTAATATTATAAATATTATTAACATTATTCTCTGTAATAAGTTAGTAATTACATTATAGTAAGTTTTCATTTACCACATACCTAAACCAGTCATCTGTCCCATGCATAGAATTGCATTTGAATATTCTGCATATATATATATTTTTTATATATTTGGCTAATTTCCGGTCTGTAATTTTTTGGGCTAGTTGTGTATATTTGGCAATTTATATATTATTTGTATTTCTTTTTTTTATTTCATTATTTTATTATTAAATCTTTCAGACTCTTAAGCTTTTTTTAAATGCTAATTATCTGTAGAATAACACACCAATCCTCACCATGTCAACTTTCTTGTATATGAAAATGTACTTGGCAGAATAAATTCATTCTGATTGAGATTTTATAATATTATATTTATTACATATTTGTAACATGTTATGTTATAAATATTTGTAATAATTGTATATTTGCAGATTTTTTCAGAGTTTCAGAGTTTTTTTTCGTTATTTTTCAATTAAGAATTAGAATCGTGATGAGATCAAATTCGCTGTTGTTGGGTGATCAGTCTGAAACTGTTGTTCTTGAGGTCCCATCGTCTCAGCCCTGCACTGCGGTTTAGCAGTTTGTCGCCGGCAACACAGACAACTCATCTTCTTTCAACGTTTGTGAGCATTGTCCGGAACGCAGAGTCACAGATGGAACAGCCGGAGCTCTGACTTACACCGAAATTGATTTTGTATTTTCCTTGTGTTACGAACTATATGGCCTAAACGGGCATTTGGCCGCATGTCAGCGAAGTCAACGCTTGGCCGACACAGAGATGCTGGCGTTTATGCGGGCTCAATATACAAACCGGATCTGAAAAGCGACGCCGTGTCTCCAAGCCAGCTGGCCAGAAGAGTCCCCCAGATTCAACTTTTTTCTGTAAAATTGTGTTTTCAGGGCTTTTTCTTCCTTTTTTCTCCTCCCACTACCCGTATAGCCACTTCAAACTCCACGTCTGCCTGATTCGTGCAACTGTGTGGCCTCCAACCACCAAACCACCAAAACCTCCTTGCTTTGAAATTCTTAAAGTATAATCTGTAAAACTGTGTGTGTTGGGTGGATTACGCCGCGAACATCTGATCTGGCCCCCACCAAAAAAAATCAGGCACGGGAGCTCATCTTCAAAATATAAATATTCGTGATAATGTGAGGCTTGACTCTGTTTTTAAGATTCATCTTTTCATGACTCGGTTAAAAGAGTCCTTCAATTTCCTGACCCGTCCTACGTTTGAGTGGGTTGGTGTAATGCACAATGAGCGAGGGAGGACAAACGAACAAGAGTCAGAAGAGTCTTGGTTGTGAATGGAATTCCCACAAGAATCATTTAATTTTGTCTAAATTATATATTTTGGTGGAATGCAAATCAGTCACATTCAATATGCATTGTGCCAAATGCCTACACATTTTTCGCTGTGAACGTGAACTTTGTCCTCAGTCATTATTTCCAGTTTGTAAGTCGACTCGCTCACCCATTCTTTTGCTGCAGTGACTCCCAACTCCTTACCCATGATGCTGCTCAGAAAACCTTGTCTCTTTAAGCGCAGACAATATATCCTCTCCTGCTCTGAGTTCTGTTCTTGGAAAAACGTACTGGTATGCATGTTCTTTCTTTTGTAAAGTTGGAAAGGGGAGGACCGTTAAGACCAATGCCAAATGGCCCTGCAAGAGACATTCGAGCCTGACAGGCCCCCGGGGGAAGACCCCAAAAAGGTCTCACAAGGATAACGTCAAGAGCAACATCTCAGGTAGTTGCCACATTGACACCCCAAACTGGCAGACATTGTACATGTCAGAACCACGTGGAAGAACAGGGGTCACGAAGGAGTCACACTCTGTAAAGAAGAGATGAGAGATTCTCAGGATTGATCCCAAGGACAAATGAAGGTCCATATCTGTGATGAACGAAAGTCCACCCGAGGAAGACCATCGCACTCAACCTTCATTCATCTCCTTTCTGCTTCCACAAAGAGTTGTGTCCTTGAGTTCTCCACTTTACACACTCTCTCTCTCTCTCTCTCTCTCTCTCTCTCTCTCTCTCTCTACCTTTCTCTCTCTCTCTCTCTCTCTCTCTCTCTCTCCCTGTGTCACTTTCGGTCCATGCCCACAGCAATCTTCTCCGTTTTGCCGGTTCCATTCGTACTTAGAAGGCGTGGTCAGCCACCAAAAAAACTGAGCTTCTCCAAGAGGATCCATTTGAGCAGAATAGACCTGATATCTCATTCTTCCACATCCACTGTTCCCTGAAAACCCCCCAAAAATGTTCAACCCCAGCACACACACACACACACACACACACACACACACACACACACACACACACAAATTCTCAAATTGTCTTTTTGTAGTTTTCGCCCTAAAAGGTGTAGCTAAATCCCTGGGATTTGGAGAGGTCTCTCATGTCTTTATTCACCCCTTGTGAGTTGAGATTGATGTTGAGTAAGTACTCCGGCCTCCCCCAGTTATTAAACACATCCATCAACCTTTCTTTTAATTATTAAGACGGGATAAAGACAGGTGTTTGTGTGTG
>NC_137195.1:28842870-28852870 GCF_960531495.2 Zeus faber
GGGAGAGCGTCCACATGTGTTCCGTCTTAGCCCATTGGACATGGGGTGTGTAATCCACCTCATTACCGCAACGAGTACAGGATGTAAATCTCCGCACCACGGGGCGTAAAAAGTCAACGGGTCGCTTTGGGTTACAACGTGTTGGATGGATGGATGGCAAAACACCGATCCATCCATCATCCATAAGTGATAAACATCTCAGCAATATGAATCAGATAGGCACACTTTGAAACAAAATGTGTATCAAAGGCGGCGGGGCCAGCTGTGAGGGGTGACAGGGTCAATCGGGTGTGTTTCCCAGGGCGAGGATGACCCCTCAGCTTGTGGAAGTATTGAATTAGGTATGTTTCTGATACACCTACAATGTATCACAGATGTACAACTGAGAAAATTGAAGAACTTTATATGTACTTGTATGCACCAAGTTAGTCTAGCAGCTCTGTGTTGATCAGATGAGTGTATTACTTCCACTGCTTGAAACTTCAATAGGCAACCCTATAAAAAACATCCATGAGGACCTTTAGTACTAATTATGTTGCAGAGCTCTGTAGGATTGTAATATAGATTAAATTTTCTACCTGCTCTCTGGATCCTGTCCCTACCATATATTTTTTTAAATTATTTCAATAGTGCTTGACCGCTGCTCTGAAAATCATTAATACGTCACTTGAGACTAGAGGTTTTCCTGATGCTTTTAAAACTGCTGTTGTGAAACCACTGTTGAAGAAACCACACTTGGACTTTACAATGTTTGGAACGAAAACAACATCCTGGAGAAATTTCAGTCAGGTTTCAGAACCAATCACAGCACACAAACTGCTCTCACCAAAATAATCAATGATGTAAGACTTAACGCTGATGTCAAAAGGTTTCAATTCTTGTTCTTTTGGACTTGAGTGCAGCATTTTACACCAATGATCACAATATTCTCATAGATCATCTGGAGAACTTGTCTATCTGAATGTGTCCTGAACTGGTTCAGAACTAACTTACTTACTTACATTTTTCATATGTCTTGGGGGTCATGTATCAGAGAAACATGATATAACTTGTGCGGTTGCACAAGGGAGGTGCCTTAGGCTCTTACTTTTCTCACTTTACATGCTTCCATTAGGTGAATTTATCAGAGATCATAATGTCAATTTTCACAACTATGCTGATGATACACAACTGTATATTACTGCGGAGCCAAATATTACAGATATGAATGTGCTCTCACTACCTGTCTACTTGCTAAAAATGATTGGATAAGTTAATATTTCCTAAAACGAAATGAAGACAGAAGTCCTTTTGGTCGGCCCAAAAGCCAAAAGGGAGGAACTCTTGGCAAGACTTGATAAGCTGAATCCCTGTGTCAAAATTGAAGTAACAAGTCTAGTTGTTATTCTAGATTCTCCCATATTAAGAAAGTGACCAAAACAGCCTTCTCTCATCTTCAAAACATTGGAAAAGTACGACCCTTCCTTGCCAAGGAAGATGCTGAAAAGCAAACTCATGCGTTTGTAACAGGTCGGCTACTGCAATGTCCTTCTTGCTGGCCTTCCTAAAATGTGACTTCAGCTTATTTAGAATTCGGCAGGTAGACTTTTAACAAAAACAAGAAAGCGAGAGCACATCACTCCAATTTTAGTTACATTGCATTGTCTCCCAGTTTCCTTTAGAATTGATTTTAAAGTTCTCATTGTATACAAAGCTCTAAATGGCTTTGGACCGGCCTACACTACAGAATCACTTCTATGCTCCATTTACTCCATTTACCTTTTTAACCCCAAAGTGTGGAACTACCTACCAAGAATATTAAGCCCCCTTCACACATAGTTCTCGATAAATTACACGTAACCTTTCAGGCACCGCTAGTAAATTTCACTATTCCCACATGCAGCTATATTCAGGAAAATTTCTGTCTTGAACCTTTTCAAACATGCCATGATAATGCCAGAATAGATGGGGCAAGGGACAGCTCATTAGAAGTCACCCGGTGTGGTCCCAGCCTGCACCCCCTACACTGGAGAGTGACCAAGCTCATTCACTTGTGCGCACAAGAAGGTTGTATGTGGACGTAGCACGCAAATAAAAATAAATACGCCTGTAAAATAAATTCTGAAATAAACAAGGCAATAAATATATATATATAAATGAGTAAATATATGGCCAAAGGACGGGGCGGATGCGATGGAGATGCGCCCGGCGCAATAACCCTAACCCAATGTTAAAAAATCAGTGTGACCATTTTCCACCTGTCCTACACTCTCTGCCTCCGGAGAAGAAACGTTCTCCACCCATTCTCCCTCTCTCTGTCCTCTGATTCCTCCGGCTCCACACTGCTGTGCAGCCGGTGGCCAAGCGAAGTGCTTGTGCCCATTGTCCCCGCACCGCAACCCTAACTCTAAAAGACACATTTAGGGTCTGAGTGGCATTTTTAAGAAGAAAAAGAATAAACTTTAAGAATATAAAGACCTGTCTCTGTAGAGACTGGGTTTGTTTCAGTATCTCGTCTTTGCAGCCGAGCACCACGGTTTGGATCGGACATTTTTTCCCTGAATGTCTTTTTCTTCGTCCCAATCATTTTTTAAATATTTGTACGAAATTATTATTTGTTGTTTGTGTATTTTTTCTTTGGCGATACCAGGTTCAGATTAGGTTCCACCCCCACTTCACGTGCATTTCCCTGGAAATGTTACTAGGCCTCGAGGTGGGAAATCGCGGGAACAAATTTCCCAGAATATCGATCTCTGCTCCCATTCACACATGACCCCATGCAGCAACGGTTCCGGAACATTGCTGGGAAAGACTGTACAAAGGGGCTTCAGAGAGGCAGGCTCTTTTATTTTCAGCTCAACCTTCAATTAGGCCTTCAATTGGTCTTCTTAGTTGTTTTTAAATTGATTTTAATTTTATTTTGTGCATTTTGGGTGTCATGATTGTAAAATCCAAGACTCCATTGAAACATGAAAATAATTTGCTCAGGAAGTGTTATTCTTACCTTGTTTTTAATTTCTTTCTTTATTTTAATTAATTTATTTTTGTACTTTGTAAATGCATTTTGCTTTGCTTTTATTGACACTATCTGATGGCCTTCTTTAAATTTGAAGCACTTTTAATTACATATCGTGTATTAAAGGTGCTATACAAATGAAAGTTATTTAGTGGTCCAGTGGACGAGCCAGTACATCAGACGCCGAAATTTGTCCAACCCGGCTAAAACTATCTGGAATACATACTTCGGCATAAGCTACGAACACTATTGAGGTGTCATTTAAAGCTATGTCGCGAGGACCTTGTGGTTTCAATTTCAGCCAAATTGATCCGCATACGGAGCAGATATTAGTGGAAAACCGAACAAATTTGAATCAAAATATTCAGTTGGTCTCGGTGAACTGACACATCACATGTATCGCTCTAAAATGAACAAGATGAGGTTCACAGTAAGACGCTTTATGACATATTATTTACTATAAATGCACAGATTTCCATTAAGAATGTCCTGTGTAGACTGGACTGGAAGACTGTGTCCGAAGTAGGGCATGAACTCTGACACTTTGTAGTTTTTAGGCATTACCAAACCATCGATTTACGTGTATAATTATATAACTTCTTACCTGGTAGATGTCAGTAGATCTGTTAGATTGATATTTTAAATCCATCATCCACATTACTTGGACGGATTAATGAAAAATAATAACAATCCTTAAAATGTCGTCAGCGTGTCCCTCAAAAACACTGAAATGTGCAACTCAGTGATATGTTAAAGATCCAGAGAGGCATCGGAAAAATAGAAGCCATTCAATGGTAATTACCCACCAAAATACCACAACGTTTTTCGAATTTCATGGAAGCGTAATTTACTGAAAATGTACTCCAATGAAAAAACTCAACGAATAAATGACATGCTTGACATGGCACCAAACGGACGGTTGTTTTCAAGACAGGAGGGTTGTGCTCTGTAGACTGCATGGAGGAGATGACCAACCGGGAGGAGCCCATGCTTCATTCAAGTAGACTCAGAAAATCGTTTCATAAAACTCGGGAAACTGAATTAGGCACCCAACACAACTAAACTGGACTCCGTGTATTGTTTCCTGCAGCTATATTGTTGTTATTATTCGTAGTCATGAAAGGATGGGGTCTTTTTTGAGATTCGGTTTGCGATGAGTCACTCAGCAAAACGGGCCGTTTGATTTCCCTACCCTTTTAATTTCATTCAGTGGCATCCAGTGAATGAAAAAAGAGAGTCAGCTCTGTTGGCACATGGAATTCCCAAATGGAACTTGATTTATTTACTCTGTCAGAGAAATGTATGAATCTCAAAAGTTATTAGTCAAAATTATATATGTAATCCTCCCTAATTATTTATAGCTTGCGAGTAGAATATTCAAAAAAGTGTCGCTGTCTCCCTCACTAAATGGAAATATAGTTTGGGTTCTTTACTCCTTTTGTTTGCAGATGAGTTTTGAGACTCAGCGAATGCCTGTGTCGACTGGCTGCAGTTACCAACTCTTTTGCCATAGCGACTCCCGACTCCCTAGTCATTTCCGAATTCAGTTCGCTACAAACTAATCGTTTGCGAGTCTTGAATGACTACTAAGGCGTGTTAAGAGTCACAGTGTCAAAAAGGTCGGCTCATTTGTGGGCAGGCGGGGTCTTCAACCAGTTAAACCACAATCACTGACACATGTAGAGCTTTAAAAGGCATTAACCACAGTGAAAAACCACTTTCCCCTGTCAGAGCCAGCCCTCGAGCTGCGCCCGAGATGGGTACAGATCGCAAGCTCATGCTATTTAGGACATTACACGAGATGCTTCTTCCCTGACGGATACTGTAACCACTTCTCCCAGACGTAATATTAGTTCTCTTTTGTTTGACATCGCAATCCCAGGTCCCAGTTAAGCTAACCTCAGAAGTTTTAAATGGTCCTGTAAATGAAACTAAATGCAATTGAAAGTCAGTGTGTGGTGTTTTGAGAAACAAAACAAAAAATATTTTACATTGTGCATTGTGCCAGTGCCAGCATTTGCTAGTCCGCTTGGAGACATACCTTGGGAAAATATGGAATCCTTAAATAGGATTTTTCATATTCATAAAAGTGTTGTACTGCAAAGTAGACTATAGTGAACATTTGTTTTCAGAGGGAAGGACAAAGGAGCAAAATATTCCGAGGTTGACAGAGATGCAGCATCGCAGTAGAACCGCACACTAATAAACAACAATGCTGTGTTGAATGGGCATCAACATCAGGTTGTTTTATAACCATACCACAGCTGAGGCACTTTTTCCACATATGGTGTTAAACAACAATTTATCTTTTATTGTGGCTGCATTCAAACGGACTGCCGACTAATAAACAAGAATTTTCGGGGCAAAGTGAAAATTCATTGGTTGTTTTCCACATTTCTTTCCCATTGACAAAGCTTTTTTCCCGGGATTGCAGAAGTGATGAAAAAATGTGGCTCTTTTTGGAGATTCGGCTCCCCATGAATGACTCAGTGAAAAGATTTGTTTCTTTTTTTTTCCCGCCGTTGTTCATTTGATTCAGTTCTGAGTTGTGAATGGAATTCTAACTCGTCTAAAACTGCCAAAATTATCCTTTTTAGGAAGAATGCAGTATAGATATGCAGTATAAATCAGTCACTTTCAACATGAATGATGTTAAATTCCTTCTCCCTTTTTAATTTAATTTTTATTAAAATAAAAAGTAATTTGATTGAAATAATTTAATCAAATAAATCAAATAATTATTTTCTGTGGGCCCACTCCTGGGCCCCTTCTACTGAGTGACTTCAGCGCCCATGTGGGCAATGATGGAGAGCTCTGGAGGGGTGTAGTTGGGAGACACGTAACATACAGTAACATATATCATGTTCCAGCAAAAAGACCTGAGTGAGCAGGTCCTTTTGCACCGGAGGTGCTGACCTTGATTGAAGATATCGTCGGGAGTTGGAGGCACTTTGATGAACTCCTAAACCCAACTGCTGTGCCCTCTGGGGAGGGGGCATCAGAACCTGTCTTCTGGCAGAAGTCATTGAGGTAATGGACGAGAGCTGCCCAGAAGTACTGAAGGCCCTGAAGGCCCCGGATGTCTTTTCAATGTTGTTTGGATCTTGGGAACAGTACCAGGGGATTGCCAGACAGGGGAGTTGGTCCCCCACTCCGGCTGCATCACTAGATTGCAGCAAAGTCATCTCCAAACGACCCGGGGTTTCGGCGTTCGCATTTTGACTAGCAACCGAAACCGCTGAGGTTTATGTCATAAAATACTGTTCATACGTTGCACTGGCTATAGAGATGCATTATCGCGAAACCACCGCAAGTTTAAATTGGCCAGGGCTATAGAAATAAAAAGGCGAGTGGAATAACCTCAAAGTATCCTGAGTTGCAGCGAGGCCCTCAGTTGTAACATTTTATTCCTCCTGCAATCCTAAGAATGGCTTAACAATCACAATCTTTTGGTGCCATTGGAAACATGTCAAAGTTCTTCGGTTTTGGACTCGCAATTTTTCGAATGGCAGCCCAAAAATCTTGCCCAGTACATCAAATTAAACCATAATATATTTATACTGCGGTTTTCCCCCAGAGCTATCCAAACGGTCGTGTATTGTATTCACAATAAATACCTCACGGTAGCGAATTTAATAGGTTTGAAGGAAAGTTACTCTAAATATGTATTCATACTGGTGCTTATGTGTCAGTTTTTGCGCATGGTGTGAGATTGATTGCATTTGACCGCTAACGATATGCGATACGGCATTTGAGGCTCGTTATCCTTGTTCAGGGGGAAATACAAAGATGTGAGGCAGGCCCGGAGTGCCGGTCTAATTGATGGTTAAATAGGAAACTCCGTCCAAACATGCCGTAGCCAAAATAACCTCCTTTCCCCCCCTCCTTTGTTTGAGTTGAGCGAGTAAACATTCCTGGGGCTTTCCCTGTTTTTCATGATCCAAGCAGAGGAGCTGACCGTTTTTTGGATCCATTTGGTAGTCCAACATCCCCCTCCCCCCCTTTATCGTTTTGTTTGGTCCTTTCATCCCCCCTTTTTGTTTACTCTTTGCACAGATGTATCGACTGCGTCAAACAAATGTGCGTTTCTTGGACTCCTGACATGCCATTAGAGCTTGAATGTTTTTCGTGAGGGCCGTGACATGAGTTTATTTCATAGCCGCGGTATGACTTGATTTGTTCTTTTTAATAACTCTTTAAATTCTTGTTCACTCACTCACTCACTCACTCACTCACTCACTCACTCACTTACTCAAATACACACACACACACACACACACACACAAACACACACACACACACGTGCAACATATTGTAATAACGATGTTATAACACGTACACGCTGTAATAACTAATAATTCATACCCCATATACCTACACCAATATTTTATCCTGTGCATTTTGTATATTCTTTTTTGATATTTGGCTATTTATGTTGTGTATTTTTTGTTTATTTGTGTACCTTTAGCTATTTTCATTTTTATTTTAATTTTCATTATTATATTATTATATTTGTTATTTTTAGGACTGTTAAGCTTTTATATTTATATATATATATATATATATATATATATATATATATATATATATATATATATATATATATGTATATTTGGCATATTTTTTATTTAAATTCAAGTTTATTAATTAATTTGTTATTTTTCAGACTGTTGAATTTTTTTTTTAATGTTAAAGGTATTTGGCGGAATAATCTATCTATTATCGAATAACCCCCCCATATCATCAATAAAGCATATCTTATCTTATCTTAAGTTATGTCATGACTAATCATTTGTAATTGGAGGCAATGTCTTTTTTTCATCCAACAAAAGAAACATTTTCTAATATGTTATTTCACCTTGAACGTTTTTTTAGGGTTCTGGCTTCTGATTTAAGCGCCGTCTGGATCACATCAGGGACAATTCCAAGCGAACACGGATGGTTTCAATCGCTAACTTAAAAGATAAACAGCTCTTCGTGATCAGAGTTCAGCCAAAAAGCTTCTCAGCTTTTTGCCCTCGATTTTTAATATCATATAACATCATATCATCTTTCATCGGCGATTTTCTATTCTCCTCAATAAATGACGGCAAAAATATGCAAACCGTTAGGGCCTTTAAGACGTTAACAAAGCCGAGCGGCGCTTATTGTGTCAAATTCCATCCTCTTTTATATGTGTACTGGTTGAATGAAAGCCAAAACGCACGTCTGTTCTGTGACTGTGAAAAGCATGTTGCACAATGTCTGGCTCACATCTAGTAACAACATCCACACAGGATGGAGAGACCTGTCCTAGTTTTTTTGTGTGATAGGTTTTTTTTTTCGCACACATCAGAAGAGGAAAACTATTCCAACCTCACTCTTTGGGTAAGTTTGTCCACGTAATTAAAAAAAATAAAAAAAAATAAAAAATAAAGATTTGATTTTTATTTATTTATTTACTTTTATTTGACAGAATAACCACAATCCACATCATGGTTCAGAATCCTTTTGCCTTCAGAAGCATCACCGCAGCCTGTAATTTGTCTGTTTTTGAGAGCGGTTTCACTCGCCGATATTCGTTTTCCTCTCTCGGGGGATGTCATGTTCACTTAAACGACGCCCCTGTTTTGAATCGAAAAATCTAAACAAATGGTGCCAACCGAGCATTTCATCTGACAATCTTCACAATCATTCGGATGGAGGATAACAAAAGGTAAACATTTTCATAATTGATTCATGCATTTTCACATCTGTTTCTGTTTATAAAGTTACAGAATAACAGAAGGAAATTAGAACAATGTCTAATTAACAGTTCGATATAATAGTTAAATGGAAGTCGTATTATAAGCGCTTACTCTTACTAATTTAACGTTTATAAATCTCTAAACATTATCAATTCATCAATATCTATATATAGCAATATATAGATAGATAGATAGATGGATAGATACAGTAGATACAGTAAATGAAAGATCAATAGATAGATAGATAGATAGATAGATAGATACAGAGATAGATAGATACAGAGATAGATAGATAGATAGATAAAAGGACAAATGCATATCTCCAAAATCTAGAACCCATAACATCCACTTCCCCTCAAACAATGCCCATCTTTTGAGGATTTGGTATTGCAAGCACTGACCTGGTTAGTTCATGTACAGTGATATGAGCAGATTAATGAAACACCAGTGTCATCTGGGGAGGGGTGGGTGGGTAGGAGCAGGTTAAAGAAGTGATCACCCCAATTCTATTTTCGACTCACGGTCTTGGACTACCCACTTTAAATCATATTTTAGGCAAGACCCGCCATTCGTCTTGGCGCTGTACCACATCACACTGGTGTAAAACACACGCGGGAATCCAGGGCAGAGTTCAGCGGCACCAGAACATTATTAATCAGAGGAATAAACACAAGAGACAAGCTGAGCTCCAGGCAGAAAGGCCGATTTTCCATCTCACGCAGCCAGCTCACGCTAACTGATAAGAGAGATGGGGGATGAGCCGCCCGCTATCAACAGCCACTCAAGACGTTACTCCCCTTGTTATCCCATGGAGGTTGGAACGTTCATAGGGATTGGTTACTGCCTTTTGCCTGAAATAAGGAATCAAAGTTCTCAACACCTCTGCTTGGAGGAGTCAGGCAGACAGGCAAGCAGATGTGACTGTAAAGTCTACTTACAAATGTTTCCATGTTTCTTGTAGTATTACCAAACCCCATAAACAATAAAGATGTCTCAGTAGGCTACATTTGGAGACCTAGTAAGCTACTGTTTATAACCTTGAATTTGTTTAAAATTGACTGGCCTATTTACCGTGGCTTATTTGCACGCAACCCTTAAGTGTGCTGTCCACTATGGTGTCGACAGTACATCAACAAATGGCCAAAATCTTGACCGCATTGGGACAAACACGGACGAACCGCATCAGCAAAAGAAGCTCAGCGAAGCACAAGATGTGGCTCGACAACAGGTTCAGACAGTTATAGTATAGAGTGGTAGCCCTCAAAAGTTTGGTGCGCGC
>NC_137195.1:28855370-28860370 GCF_960531495.2 Zeus faber
ATTATATTGTATTATGTTATTATTATTGTATTCTTTTTGTAATAATAATAATAATAATAATAATAATAATGACGTGGCAATGATACCAACACTACTACTACTACTACTACTACTACTACTACTACTACTACTACTATAATAATAATAATAATAATAATAATAATAATTTATAACAATAATAACAATAATAATAACAATAATTAGAATAATAGCACTAATTGAAATAATTATAATTATAGTAGTTAATTATAACTGTTAAAAAAAGAACAGCTAACCTTTTTTTCATAGCCGTACAAGGCAGAAGACGAGATCATATCCTCATGCAGATAAGCACGTGATGTGTGCATGAGGGTATGAAGAGGGGTGTGCGTTGTCACAGCAAAGGCTCACCAAATCGCATAAACCTGCTCGCCGGCATCCTGAATCAATGCACGTCTCCATGGCGATGGAATTAGGATAGATTAGAGCGGAGGAGTGGAGAGAGGGAAAAACAGACTCTCCCCGCCACGCCGTGTACGTACATCCGGAGCCACGCTGTAAACCTCAATGTGTTCCAGCCCTGCGCCGTAAAGGGAAGCCATATCTGGATTTTTCCACTCTGGGAAACCCTATCCGTCTGTGTCTAAGCAAGTGCGTGTGTGTGTGTGTTTGTTTAACTGTGTGTGTGTGTGTGTGTGTGTGTGTGTGTGTGTGTGTGTGTGTGTGTGTGTGTGTGTCTGTGTGTGTGTGTGTGTGTGTCTGTGTGTCTGTGCGTGTGTGTGTGTGTGTGTGTGTGTGCACGCAAACATATATCACTCATTTGTTCATGTTTAATCCTCTCACAGTTCACTCTATAAATGTGTGTTTACATCAATTGCCTCCCTCCTTCATTTTCACCGCCCCCCTCCTCTTCCTCCTCCCAGCCAATCTATCACCCATTGCAGTCCCTGATCACATGATCCACGACAGTGACCATGTAAGACACTACACACATACACGCACGCACCTATGCAAGCACGCACGCGTGCGTACGCACACATACACACACAGAAGCACGCATGCACACACACACACACACACATACACATAATACCCCCCCCCCCCAACCCCCCTCATCACCCTTTTTCGATTGCCAAACACAACAAGAAGTAAAAGCAGATGTAAGCGGTTTGTTTAAGACATGCAAAGCAGCCGAAAGCCCAAACCCAGAGGGAGTGGGCGTGATATCCCATGAGCCTCTGGGGCTCCGCTCGCATTCCTTTGGCCGGGCCCAGATACCAACACTCACCTTCAATTAAGGTCTTGGGCTAAGTGCAGTCCAACTGTAAACAGAATGTTTCGTTTTAGCCCAGATAAGACAAACATATGTGGCAGGGCCGTTATGCGGTTCCCATCGACCCCGACGAGAACTGTACGAACATTGTCCTTTGGATAGTACGTGTAAAAAAAACGCAATTAGATAAAATAAATACAGAAATGCAGAAAGGAAACCAAAAGAGAATGGGGTCAAAGAGAAAAGAGGACAATAAATGCAAAGAGAGGAGAAGCTAGAAGTCAGATGGATGTTATCTTCTATCGGTCAGGGACTCATGCTGAAATTTCATACAAACAAATGCATTTGAGTATTTATTTGCATGTATATGCCAGATGATTGGACAACAGAACCTGTTTCTCAAACTTCTGTCAAGGAAACCCTGATTGTGGTACAGTATCCAATTCATCTGGAACTCCTGGGACACCACAAACAATGTTCCCTCAACTTTTCAGCTTTTCCTCAATCGGCCAGCTGACACATCATCCCTTTTGTATTTTTTGACGGTTGGAAGAGAACACATATTCAGCAGGGTGGGTGAAATTATTCATCACAAGATATATAAAAAAGGCTGGGGGTGTACTGTATGCCCAAAGAGCTCATTCAGTGTATTATGATATAGGCCAACCGTCCAGTCAAACCTTTCAAAAGAGATGGGTCAATCATTTACCAAGGAGAATGAGGATGGTGGTGGTGTTGGCAAGCACCAATTTCTGACAGACAACTCTTAGATTGACTTTATAATGATCCTTATCATGCATTGTTGAGTTTGGTGTCGAAATAGGCGTACTTAGTGAGCTACAAATGTAGGGATGATGTGCGCGAATCCCCTTGTTGGATAGAAGAGTAGGGCCCAATAGGTGGATGCAGGGGAGGTGGAGTGAGCGCAGCAATGCAGCAAGGGTGTGGAAGCAGTGGCTCCGCAATACTGTCTTCATCATTTGTTTGTAAGTATATTAACGGGAAGAAAATGACTGTCGCTCATAAAAAGATCTTCCTTCCTGCCCAATAACATGAGGCACAATATTCCTCAATGCATTATAGATCCAATGCACGCTGCTTGGTTGGTAAATGTATGGATTTGGTAAAAGTGTTTTACCAAATGAAATTTGCATGCATGGTTTTCATTTGAATGGCGAGTCTTACAAACGGTCATCAGGGGTATTACGAGTGTTTGCCTTTCACAATCACAATCAGAATCACCTTTATTGGCGAGTAAGTTTACGCGTACATGTGTTGTGCTCAAGCCGCAGTAATTGTTTATGAAAAGTTTATGCTTCGCTATTTTGTGAATACAATCGTTAGCTGCTCGGCGCACACAACGGCACAGAGATCTGTGAGTCATCAATCCGACAGAAAACTGAATATTTAGAAAAGCTTTTTTTTTTTGCAACTGGAGTTGGACTTTTTCCTCAGCAGGCGCTTCAGCGGCCACATAAAGCAGAGCGCCGTTCTTGCCCAGTCATCACTGAAAGATGAAAAGCCTGAAAACACCAAAACATAAACTCAGGACCAATCAGAATAACCGGTAATTTGATTTGAAGGGGCTTCATCCGCTTCGTGTAAATAAACCTCGCTTCAGAACATAAAATGTAAACTCGGAAACCTTGTAAACATGTTCGCTTTTTATTTTTTGTAGAGGTAAGGGAAAAAAAATTCAAATACATTATTATTATTATTATTATTATTATTATTATTGTTATTATTATTATTATTGTTATTATTTAATGATAATTAACAATTGTGTATGGGAAAAATCAAATGCTCAACCTTCATTTCAGAAGCGAGTTATGCCCTACATGTCAGGAACATTGTCTAAAGATGTGCGATGTGATGCGTGTGAGAAGTGTTGGTTTTGACGTCCTTCCCTCCTGCACATTCCACTCTTCCGTTCTGGAATTCAAAAAAATTTGGTCCTCCTTGGGAATTCGGGTGGGAAATCAGGGGAGACTCCAGCCCAGGGATGATACCTAGATGTGAGAACCGATGATGAAAAGTTTGGCTCTTTTCAAATGACTTGGTAAAAAAAAAGAATTGTTCAGTCTCTTCGTCCGACTCGGTTGGTGAAACAAGCCAGATGAGTCGGTTCAGTTCTGAGTTGTGAACAAACACAAACGACTATTTTACTGAAAGTGACTCACGGCTCTCGAGCCATTTAAAAGATTTGCTCGCTACGAATCGTTTGCGAGCCACTGATGGGCTAAGAAACGTGCCGAGGCTCCTCATGCCTGCCTCTCCTGTCTCACACCCCACGGATTTTAAAGCTCCGACAAAAGTGACTGAATGGCTTAATATTTTTTCAGACATACATCAAGATGATCAAGATTCCTTTCCTAAACCAAAATCTGAATCCCCAGGACGAAAAGACAGGACCTACGTGGAACCGCAAAGTTGACCTTACAACCGTCCAAACATTCACAGCTCAGTTGGTTTCTAAGTTTCTCTCTACTGCGGCTCCGTCCTCTAGATCTGATCAAACTTTTGGGAGGACACGATCATTTGTAAATGCATCATACATACAAACAAAAAGACAAATTTAGTGTGCTGACTCATTTGCCTTTTTCGGAAGCCATATTCCTCCTGCCTAGGGCCCAGTGGGAGGGGGTGGGATTGTCATCTGGAACCAATGAGCTGCCTTAGAGAAAGTCTGATTGTTGAACTTGTAGAAGGGGCTCCCTGACAGACTTCCACAAGCTCTTGTTCTCTCGCTGCCTCTTTCTCTCTCTCTTTCTCTCTCTCTCTCTCTCACTCAGTTTCCCTTTCTCTCCTGTACGCTGCGCCGTCTCATTTTTCCATACGTCGCTCCTGACTCTAATCTCGTCTCTCTTTCGTCATCTTTTCCTATTCCCGTTTTGTTCTTTTTAAAATTTGGAATTGTACCTCAAAGGGGTCACGTCACGTTGGGTTGTTGGCGTCAGTTTGAAATTAAGTTAGAAATGTCCTTTTCTTTCATTTGAGTACGTTTGTAAAAAAAAATCAAAATTAAAATCAAAATAAATAAATAATAATAATAATACATGTAACTGCAGGCACCAATGCATGGGGCCAAAACCAATAATACCTGTGTTGTTTAGTTTTTTGATCATAGATACATTTATTTTCCTTATTAATTTAAACATATCTGATCGGCGAGCAGCAGATGTCTGTGAGTTGGCTTCGGCTGTGCCGTGATCCGCAATGATGACGCAGTGAAGCAATGACACAGTGACTATTCTGTGTGACCAATCAGTAATCTGCAGTGTTTTGGCGTGACCTTTTGGTACTCTGGAACGCCCATCAGAGCTGCTACTTCTCTAGAAATGTTAAAATAGAGACCTAACACAAATTTTTACAGCCTTGCATTTGGTTAACCACGCCCGTCCTGTTAACTTGCCTCTCACCCTGGTTCAACTCTTAGCCCTGGGATAATTATGGGGTTCTTCCAAATATCTGTGAGGTACTCAGGGATTCAAGATTCAAGATTCAAGATTTTTATTTGTCACATACATATACATACTTCCATACATATATGCAGTGAAATGTAATGCAACGCACCCGGTGATAGCACACAATAAGTCCTAGGAAAAAGTACAAAAATAAAATAAAATAAAAAGTAGAAAATTCCTTTCTAATAGACCGACTAACTGACTCCTAAAACGTAATACAGTAAGTGGAATACTTATAGAATAAGATAAAAAATATATAGAATAAAATACAATAAAAAATAAAT
>NC_137195.1:28865370-28892870 GCF_960531495.2 Zeus faber
GATCAAAATTGCTAAATTGCATTTCATCTAATTCATCAGCTGTAGCCCTGTGTTCATCAGAACAAGCTCACTGAAAGTGACAACTATTAGTAGTGATGTAAGGTTCAACTCTTTTTTACGATTTGGTAATTGATAAGTCACTTAGTAAAGAGTGCAAAGTCGTTCAATTTTTTAGACTCTTGGTTCGTTTGATACGGTTGGTGTAACGCACGGTGAGCGAGGGAGGACTTCCGGTGAACGATGGGGATGAGTCAGGAGAGACGGTTCGGCTCTTGAGTAGTGAGCGGCATTCTCCCAGGTATCATTTATTTTTTCAAAATTATTACATTTTGTCAAGTGTAAATCAGTCACATTTCATATGAATCATGTCAAATACCTAGACCTTGATTCTTTTGGGCTATTTTCAGTTTGTGAGGGGCTTGCCCACTCTTAGTGACTTCAGATTAATTTAAAAGGGTTGTTCGCAAGGAACAAATCGTTCAAGAGTCCAGCATCACTCAGCGAAGTTCGACGTGTTTGTGAGGTTTTGAAGGGGTTGATAGGATAGTGTTATTATATAATTGTTTATTATATAATGGTAAAAAGTGTGTTGTCGCAGAGAAAAGGTTGGCAAACACTGATGTAAAGACTGAAGGTATCCACATATTATACAGGAAGTTAACACGATATAATATATATATATATATATATTGGGAGCCAGTGTCGATTTGTAAATTAACTATTTCTCATGCATGGGCTCTTTAAGGAAAACTGAGTCAGTAAAAGTAGATAGGCTTACATCTTTCTTCATCAAACATCCATATCTGCAGACCCCCACCACCACCACCACCACCACCACCACAGCAGCACACGATTGATGTTTGTTGGTCTGCCGTTCGCCTCGCCTAGCTGAGAGGGGTTGAAACGGCGGGGTCTGACCAAACCACCCATGGTCTGCAAGAAAGAAATGATCATTTGTCACCTGATGATTCACTGGAGTAGGGTTACCAGAGGATTTAGGGGATGGGGTGGGGGAGGGAGAAGGCGAAGAAGAGAGAGAGAGAGAGAGAAAGAACGACAGAGGGATCTAGGAAAATACTTTTTCAAAGTTTCCAACAGATGCACAATCGTGCAAAGTTAGGATATGAACGTTTTGCCGCACAGTCGCTAGGTGGCTGGTGAATGGATAAAAAAATCAACAAGCGACAGGGGACGCAAACTGTATTTTTGATCGTTATCTCCGTGACATTCCGGTTGTCGGGTCCTTAATCTTGTACAGGTGCACCCGCACCAGCAGCACGCCGCAAAGAAACGGGCCTGTTTTTTGTTCTTTTTGCGACGTAACTCCCTCTTTAAACGTGTCTCCGCCAGGCTCGGCTGCACAGACTGCCAAGGTGATCCTTCATTATTTCGCTTTGAATTTAAAGCTGCATCAAACGGAATTTGCGGAAATGAAGATTTACGTCAACCAACCCTGACAACCCCAAGAAATGATTTGACATCTCCTTGCGGTAGCCAAACGGTAACAACAAAGCGCACGGTCGCTCGGAGTGAATCAACTGGAAAACATTTTGCACGGGCGAAAGGGGCCGTAATAACCCTGCCATGTCTGGCGAGGAGATGTGATGTCACACACAACTGTTCCAACAAGCTTTACGTCACACAGAAGACGTAAAGCTTGTTTACACAACCAGACTCTCCGCCCCTTTGACCTCAACAGGTAGCCGTGGCATCGAGTTCTGAGTTGCTTGGTTTCATAGCAGAGGGAGAATTAGCCAAAATTTGATTATCGATCCAATACCAAGTCATACCGCGGCCAGAATCACCAAAACCGATACAGATACAGAAATTATTAAAAGGGCTAATGTTCCTTCATGTAGGGGAGGGCAATGTGTCATGTTTTATGGGGCGAATGCATCTTTATTGACACCAAATTATTCCTTTTTACACAAGTTAATATTCCCTGAGGTCCCCAAAACATGCTTTTGAAGTTTGTTTCTGAAAACACTACTCCTAGTTGATGGCAATGGCACCAATCGCATTTGAGCATGATTTTCGGGTTCCGTTGCGTTTGTCCGTAAACTTTCACTGATTTCACCTTATCAGTCCACCTAAATCTGTTTCTGAACAAATTTGAGGCGAGAAATAATCAGTTCAGTTGCTGAATCTTCATTCATATCTACAAGCCCTAATTTAAAAGTTTGCTCCAACTTTTGTTGCTTTGCTCCTGGCTTGAAGGGAACATGGACACCGCATCATGACGCACCGGGGCTCTCAGACGCAGGGATTTTTTGTTTGATGTAAATGTCGCTAAATAAAATAAATAAATAAATATATAGTGCATATCTACACGAAAAACACACAGTTTTTTATTTGTTTTTTTGGAGTATTAGACTAAAGTCTATCTACCTATCAATCTTTCCTTTTTTTTTTTAAAGAAAGAAACACACGGCACATTTACTTTTTAAATGCTTACATTTCCCTTGTCTGCAGTTTCTTCACATACAGTTGGTATTGATTCCTCTTTCTTTTAAACGATTTGTTTGTCGAGTTACTTAGATGTGGTGGTGTGGAAATGTCTTTGGAGGGAGTTTGTCGCGTCAATTTCACAATTGATGAGAGTGGCTTTTAATTGATCGCAGACAACATCTGCAACCAAAATAAGGAAGAAACAAACACTCACATTCTCCCATGGTCTTTTCCAGTGTCTGTGTGTGTGTGTGTGTGTGTGTGTGTGTGTGTCCTCTGAAGTACCGCACTAACAGTAACTGAATACCTGTGGATGTGTCTGGCCGACAGACAGATAAGTGAGGGTTGCCTGTCAGGAGCAGTGACCCCGGCACCCGCGGCTTTCTACCTGTGCATCCACCATGGAGACTGTTGCAGGTCAATGACAGAGGGGTGGTGGTGGCGGTTTTCAAGGGCTTAGGAGGGATGGTGGGATAAGGCAGGGGGGTTTAAAGCGAAGGTGAGCCAAGGGAGGGAATAACATGATGGCCAGGTTGGTGTAGTTTCTAGAGGAGTTTTCGCACGGTAGGAACTTTTTCATAGTACTAAGAAATTTTGGAGGAACCCTCCCTTTTTGTTTGTCCGCACTGCAGCAACTAGGAACAATCGTAGTTATTAGAATTCTGTTTTAAGGATTTTTTTTTATCTTCTGGGCAGGTACTTTCCAGCACAGGAGGAACCTTGAGTGACCTAAGTCTATGTTGATTGGTCGAACACATGAGCTTGTCCGGACAACCACCATATTCAAAGACATGTGTAAAGTTGTCTTTATTTACACTTTATTTATTTCCAAAAGATTAACACTTTCTGGGGTCGCAGACGGGCCGACGGGGCTGCAAAGCCGAGAAGCTCTTGTCCTGTCTTCTGTGCACCTGCCGTTTATCGTGTGTCAGCTCAAAATTTGACTGGCTGTTGTGGGCGTGCCAAACGTTTCAAACTCTCTCCCTTTCCCTATTTAGTATACATTATATAGATAGATAGTGGTGTGTATTCTTTTTTTAATAAAAAAAAAGAATTATTTATTCATTAAAAATGATGAATTTAAAATAACTGCCTATTAATGAACAATGTGCAGTCGTCGCAGGTTCTGGGGGGAGCTCCCCAGTTCCTAGTTCCCCTTAGGGAGTCCCCATAACTGTTTGGTCCAACATGCCTCAAGGGTTCCTTTGTTGCTAAAGGCTCAATGTGCCTTTAAATTACTATTTTTTACCAATTACTTCTACTATTTATTATAATCACTCTTATACTGTAGTATTGATATTTAAAATGCCTAATGCGCTACAGTTCTGCGCCCTATGTTCTCCCGTATATTATATTTATATAATAACATAATAATTGAGTAAGCCATAGTAATAATTTATAATTTATACCCTATATACCTATACCAATAATTTATCCTGGGCATATAATCAGAATTTGTATATTCTGAATATATATATTTTTTTATTTGGCTATTTCAATTCTGTTTTTTGGGCTATTTGTGTACATTTGGCTTATTTTATTTTATTTTATTTAAATTAATTAAAACATTTTGTTACTCTTTTTTGAAATGCAAATTGTCTGTAGTGTACCCACCAATCCTCACCATGACAAATTAATCGTTTTTGAAAATGGACTGCACAATAAAGTAATTACGATTCTGATTCTTTGTGTAAATAAGTGTAAATGTAAGTCCAGTGTGAATATCAATGAAATACGAGTCATCTCGATTCGAGGCGTAGAAACAGCTTTTAGCTTACATGTTTGGTAAAACAACTTATTTTCAGTAAACAAGATAACAGCTATTATCTCACATTCATTTTCCATTGAATACTTTGGTAATACCGCATTATGCTCCATTTTGATGACAGAACCTGGCTTGCATGACATTTCAAAGCCAACTGACATTACAGCTCATACAGACATTTCCTGATCGAGACGATCCTACGATTGCTATTTCGCATATTGGTCTTTGTTTTTGTGTTTTTTTATTTTAATTTCTCAATCCCTTTGTTGTGTAATGTGATACCTACATCATTGCGAATGATTCAGTTGCGGTGGCTTCCCAGCTATGCGGCTGTTTATCTCTCTGTGTTCACCGCAGCGGGATCAGGTTGTTGGTGTGTTGGTGGGGGGCGGAGGGGTGGATAAAAAGACTCTGGGGACAATGGGCTTGGCTGCTCTTTAAAATCACATAGAAGGGTCATATTGTTAAAAATCAAATATAATAGATTTTTCCGTTTAAATAACAAACACGCACCGTCGGACTTCTGTGAGCCTAATGCTGTTTAACTAGAGCAATGTGGGCGATGGGTGATGGATTACTCTCTCTTGTTGGAAACTTGACTTTTATTGTAGAATATTTAGTAGTCTGAACCTTGTGCCCGGAGATTCATTTTCACTGTGCTTTACTTATGGTTTATATTCTTATGGTTTATATGGTTTATTGATAGTACAACATTAAACATTTCCAGATATAACATATTATCCATTTATGAAAAGCTCTGGTATTTATTTATATATGACCTTATGAACCAAACAATTTTAGTTTTTTGTATATATTTTGTGTATATTAATTACACAAATGCAGAACCTACCTGCCAACCATCTCCATAAATGAATTCAAAGAGGGTGAAGAGGATAAAGACTTTGGAACAGGCTTAACAGCTACTGATGAACCTTTTCATTATAAATTAATAAAAAACTGTATAAAACTTTGTGCATAATTTTCTCAATATTTAATAGGTAATTAAGGGTAGTTGCAGTATATTAATGTCTGTCTGCTGAGCCAACAGGCATGGACTGTATATATCTATATTAGGAGAGAACGTTTTAATCAGTGCCTTCAATCAAATGAATTTGCCCATTGATATGTTTTCTTCCCCTGTGGCAGCTAGGAGGTCCGTCCATTCATTATTCATTTTAAATGTCATGATTTGTGCCAGCAAATGATAATGGGGGAATCATCTATTTCTAAAAATTTGAATTTTTTTACATATCATATAGATGTGACTATGAATTGTAATCAACACAGCATATTAATATTTGTTCTAAAAGATACTGCCACATAAAAAAACATTGCACCCATGCATATGTAGGGATGTATGCATATGGAGTTTTTACAATTTAATATAACCACAGCACATCCCTATCCTGTTAATCACTAAAAACATCACAAAACACCACAACTTCATTGGCCGACTAAAAGTTGGTGATGCATGACTTGTGACCTTCAACTCACAAACTGAAGTCATAAAACCATGTGGGAATTTACCATAATTCATACTGAATGTGACTGATTTACACTTTGCATTCGACCAAGATAAATAGCTTTGACAGAAATAAAAGAAAAAAGGAAAGAAAAGTAATGAAATGATTCTTGAGAGAATTCCATCCACGACCCAGACCAGACAGTCTTCTGACTCTCGTTCATTGTTCCTTAAATCCTCCCTCGCTCACTGTGTGTTACACCTACTGAATCAAATTACATTGACATTTCAATGAAAATTGAAAGACCCTTAACTCTTTACTCGGTGATCACAAAAAAAAAAAAGAATCAATACTTTCATCACTGCCAACTGCGTGTAACCAATCAGGCAATTGAAATCCGCTCCCGCAACCCTTAATGCTGTTGGCCAAAGACTGAATCTTTCCACCTCCACCCAGCCCCCACCTACAGCATTGGAAGATAACACTGATAACCCTGAATCACTGTTAATGCTGGCTCTTTTCTCCGTTCTCCATTTTTTTTTGCAGTACTCCCTGCGCAGGCTTGCCCTATGCTGCGAGGACCTTTACGGCAAACATAACTGTTTGCATATCATATTGACGTATGATTGGGGAAATAAACTGCTTAAACTTGAAAAAGTGTTCCAAACTGATTTTACGTATTCTAAGTGGAATTTGAAAGGCCTAGTTGAAAGCACTGCAATTTCAAACCAGGCCTTCTGTGTGGACTACCAAGTCCAACTGGTCAGCAGTATATCCCTGCCTGGACTGGCCCGGCCCATCTTGGCCCTGGCTAGGTCTTAAATTCCTTTAACAAGCACAATTGGGTTACGAGCATCTCGCCCCGGAAAGTAAATACTGACTTTATTGCGGCTCATCCATTGGCTTTATGCCTTATTAAATTATGAGGCAGGCTGGACAACAGGTACGTCTGACATGCTCTCCCCCCACTAAGTTTTTATTGTTTCTTTGGGGGGCAGTTCGTATAGTCGGGGAAGGATATACTTGCCCTTGGGGACTAGAGCTAAAGCTAGGTCAGTAAGCCAATAGTGTCTTTGTGCCTTTCTCGATTTTCAAACTGAAAAGATCCAACATGAAAATGCATTTCTGGAATTTTGTTTCTCATAACCCAACGATGACTCATTAGTGGAAATAACTGCTTTTTAAGACAATTTATATTGCAGAATTGCACATTGACACACAGATCTTTCACCTTAATTTTTATAGATCTGAATGACTATTTCTGACAATGTACACTGCGATCGACAGATTTTGACGTCCCTAGGAGCTTTTAAAACAACGCTAAATATATTGAAATGCAAACCATTTTAATAAGAGGTATAAGGGGAAATAGGTAGTCAAAAAAGTGAAAATAGAGAAGGAGAAAAAAGCTGACTTATCAAAAAATAACTTAACGCAACAATGCACCCTAGCTTCCTCTTTGTGCCAGGGAGATTAAGGTAGATCAAGATAGAGTACCGCCAATCCCGCATTGCAAGGCATATTAAACACCTCTCGGTGCAGATGGGGGTATTTTCTTAAAAAGTAAGGAGGATAGGTCCGATGGCTATCGCGCTTCAACACACTTCCCCAGCTGAGGGCTCATAGATACATCAGGCGTTCTGTGTAAACACTTGCTTGAATTCAGCACAGTGTCTCAGAAAATAAAACTTTGAAATTACGCAAGAGGATGTTTATTACTGACCATTTGACTTGTGAAATGAAAAGTGATGTGTACAAACTCCAGCCAAGTTGCCTTGAATGTCATAGAATCAGCCTTTGTTGTTCCCAAATTATAGATTTATGCATTCTTACCCCACTTCTGCCATTGCACCCTGAGTCCTACCAGCCAAATGAACCAGCGGGACTTTTAGCCAGAATATTTTTCTTTTAAGAAAAAAATGAGGAAAAAAAATCCAACATAACAGTGGAGATTTTGCTTATGTTTGGGAAATTAGTTGGTAGCTTGCCTGATAAAAGGAGACCCTCACTATTGGCTGGATTTTCTCATAAACCCTTCCAGGTCCTTTGAACAACTCATCTGTCATTCTCCCCCAATGGTTGTAGAACCGCAGCCTCCGACTTTAAGCCAATAATACATCAGTCTTCGCCACCATACGTTCCCGCCCCCTCCTGTACAAACACGTTGTACCGTATATGAACACTCCATATAGAATTGACTCAAATGAGAGCGTGTACATCAAATCAAACATGAAAAGAAATGGGGGAAAAAGGTTGAACGGAGTCATGTTCAGTTCCACATGCACCGAGGGGCTGACCTCGATATATCAAGAGTTGTAATTAAAGCTACATTTCATGTCTCGGTGGCTTTCCCCATAATATTTACACTGCTGCTGCTGCAGTTCAAGAGAATCCCGTCAACCCCCCCCCCCCAGTGCGTGATACGGCGGAAAGGAGAATTCAAATAAACATCCACTTGGAGGTAACAGGTTTAAGATGTTGCAGTCAGACACTCATCCATCCATTGCCGTTGAGGTCTGCACCCTCCTTTCTGCAAATCAATGGAAGATCCCCATTTTTGTGATCCCCTGTGTGTGTGTGTGTGTGTGTGTGTGTGTGTTAACGTGCGAGTTAGATTGGGGAAAAAATAGTTCATATGTATGTGTGTGTGCGTTCTGCCGACATGGGTCGACAAAGGTCAGGCATTGCTCAGCGCAGTGGTACAGATACGTCAAACAAATAAATGAATCTTGATAAGGTATTGTTAATGATGGACAGATGTACTGCAGCTGGACTGGTTATTTGAAGACTGAACCCAATGACTGCCTGTTGATATCATGACAGTCCACCGCAATTTCACCACACCACAACCTGGCAAAACTTGACTGTGGCTACTGAGACCTACCTCTTGCATCGCCGCCGTCAATCAATGACATAAGCCAGGGGGATGTCGAGTGGGTACATTTCATTTTTTTTTTTTTTTTAACCTGTGCTGTCAGCATGCTGGGCATACAACACAGAGTATTTGTATGCCATTTGCATCCAGGACAGAGTTAGTCTGCAAGTGGAGTTCAAGTTCTCAACCTGCAATGCAACTCATCAAGAACTGCTGCAATAACTCTGTCCTGTGGATGCCCTGTAGAATGACAAGAGCACAGTTTTTGGTTATGGAGAACCACCACCAACCCCCCTCTTTGGAGAACTATTCATCATGTTTGGGTCTATAAAGTTATGGCAGCAAATGAGGGAGGAAAGGAGAGGAATGCAACCAAGAGGGTGCCGGGGTGCACTTGAAGCAGGTGTGTGTGTGTGTGTGTGTGTGTGTGTGTGTGTGTGTGTGTGTGTGTGTGTGTGTGTAAGATGTCCACCGGTGAGTGTACATGACTTATCGCCATTGGTACTGGTGTAGAAGCCCCCCCGAACTCCACAGTCCCGTGGACACCCCTCGGCTGCAGGAGATCCCCCGGGACCCCTGGGCCCCCAGAGAAGCCAGAGGGCCGTGGAGCAAGCCCCACGCCCAGCCCTGAGAAGCATGACCCAGTCCAGGGAGCACAAGGAGCACCCCAGGGGCGCACACATACAACCAGGTGCGGGCAAGACGCAGCCACCGGCACAGAACCCGGGCCATGGGCGCAAGGCACGGACCGCAGGCCCGGATCACGGCCCCACGGCGACAGACCGACCCCCACGCCCACCCATAACCCGCACAAGCGGGGCATGGGTGGCGTGGGTGGCGCCCCACCGCCGCAGAGCAGGCGGACTACAGTGGGTACATGAGGAGAGTAGTGAGTGGGTACATTTCAACGAACGAACCATGCTGAAGTGGAGTGACTCAAACTGCAGTTCATGAGGCCTGGTTTGAAAAATGAATGAAATACATCCCTCAGTGTATTTTTCTCTCTCCCGAAAGGGGACATCTGTTTGCTGCATCCAAGGCTCCATCCAAGGCGAGACCGTCAGTGTCTTCAGCACACGTACAGTCATCATAGATTTACTCTGACCTCCAGTACGTAGAGCATGGAGAATCAAACGGAGGTCTGCCTCTTCTTGTGTACACCTTCGCGTCCACTTTTCAAAGCAAGGGGATGAGGCTTGAGCCTCGTTCCCATGGTTACTCAAGAATTTCCACCACAGAAACATTACGTGTCCTGCTACAATGTTTTCCCACTGCATACATGAGATGGACCCTCCTTTATATCTTGTCATTTCTTCAGGGGTATTTCCTTGTAGACATCAAAAACCAAGTGAATTTGTTCCCACATCCAAGTTAGTTCTTTTGGTACTTCTTGTAGACATCTGGTGATGCGACCAAACACCTGTTGACAGATTTAACAGGTTTGGTTGACCAGACGCTGGGGGATTGATGCAGCTGCCAAACCTTTCTTCATCCTGGATGACATCAGATCTGGGTGATTTTTTTGCAAAAATTTGTCCAAGCCCATCATGCTCCCAACATCCATAGATTTACTAGATATTAGCATCGGAGGTTCTTGGTGTGATCCCAGGGACAGATGTTAGCCTGGAGGATAGAGAGATACCAGCAACACCAGCAGACCTCCAGCCAGGTCAGTCAGGGGTCTAAAGGGTTCAAATGGCCTTGTATTTAGAGTTTGGTCCTCCAGTATGACGTCAGTACCTTCTTGTTGTGCTTTTCAGAGATTAAATCTGTGAAAGCCAAGGAGAACATCTGCCTCTGAAGATTCTTCAGGGCAATACTGATCATCTCACACTCAGCTGAGTCAGTAGCTAAGTTGATGTGGGAGGGAGCTGTCCCTTTAATTTTACAAATAATATAATACATCTTGCTAGTCTAGAGACTAACTTGTCGATAGTCGCCTCATACGTAACGTCAGTTGTGAGTATTGTGAGTTACGGGAAATTAGGGGTGAAACATCCCAAAGTGGGAACTCGCACTGACTTGTTTTGCTTTCTTTCTTTCAAAGTCCTTCATCCTCAGCCTGCGGCCAGCTGTTTTTGTGTTGTTTTCCCGACTCCTCTTGTGGGTCAAGTCGTTAAGGCTTTTGAATTATCACACCAAATAAAATGGTGCGGATGTTAACAACTTGAGACTCGAGACTTTAGCCTCTGCAAACAGCCTGCTGGCTCAGAAAATCATTGAGAAAAGATCGAGGAGAATAATATCTCTTCTTTTCCCTCTCTTTTTTTTTAACAAAATTATCTTTAACCTTTTCATCTAACTTACACTGCATATTACAATATGTGAGTGTACTTTGAGATTTGAAACCTGGCCTAGTGGATAGTATGTTGGGGGATACCAACTAGCTCTCACATGGAATACTGTCGTGAAAAAGCTTCCAAGTGACACCAAGTTAGACAGGTATATTATCAATTGGCAGCTAGCGTCACCTCGACACGTAGATCACACATCAAAACTGTCTTATGGCAGTCATGCACTAGAAGATGTTTGAAAAACTTCTAAAATACAAGCAAAAGACAGCATCACACAATTTGACTTTTTGTCCATCTCAGTAGTGCACATTAGGATTTAGCAGGCGGTGACCACAGGAGATCGATCACACATCTTGGGAATCTAGAGCA
Source organism: Zeus faber (assembly GCF_960531495.2). Taxonomy (NCBI): domain Eukaryota; kingdom Metazoa; phylum Chordata; class Actinopteri; order Zeiformes; family Zeidae; genus Zeus; species Zeus faber. Next base: position 28,876,585 of record NC_137195.1, read on the forward strand.
CATTATACGCAGGAGCCAAGGTGACTTGAAACCAACCTGATATCCCAGGGAGAATCACTCATAAGCTCATAAGACTCTCTTGACCATTTCAAATCAAACAACAAGGGAACCCTTTACACGGGATTTCCTCAGTGTGTATATAAATAAATAAATGATGGTGATTAAAGTCTTTGGTGGATCTGTAAAACATCATCCCTGAATTGCACAATCTTCACAACCTGCCACCATAAATTATTTAATAATGTAATTGACAGTACTTTTTGAAATCACTCAAAATCATTCACTACATGTTATTCAGATTTGCTCGGAAGCAGTGTGGCATCTACAAGGATTTTGTCCAAGGGAGACAAAAGACTACAGAGAATAGCCAGTTCATGGATGCTGCAGCGTTCAAACACAGATCCCACATGGCTGAGATGTGCCTAACTCACAGGAACACACACACACACACACACACACGCACACACACACACGCACACACGCGCACATGCACACACACTCACACACACGCACACACACAGGCGGTGTGGTCCTCTGTAGTGACCAGGGGGAATAGCGGTGATAATAGGAACCACATGTTTCAGACTGTTTTACTGTAAATGCACATTTCCACACACACTCACACGCACGCGCGCGCGCACACACACACACACAAACAGAAACATCACAACAGACCGTGAGAATTAAGAGCTTTACCCAATAAACACCATGGTATCTCTCTCTCTCTCTCCCGTACTTTCTCTCATTTACCACTAACCTCTTTCTCCTCTGCTTGTCTTCTCCCTTCTTCTCTCTGTCAACTCTTTCTCCAACTCCTCCTCATCGAGGCTTCGATCGCCCTGGATGTAACCTTCCCTAGACAGTGGAACGGCGGACTGAGCCACTTGAGATGACTGTAAATACAGGGTGCCACGGGTTTAACATTTCCATTTTGCCTCTTAACTTGGTACTCATTTGGTGGATACACACAGAAAAATGTATCTACTGTAACTATTAAAAAATGATTAAAATGTTTGGTTGGTTAGTGTGGGTTTGGCCGGTCGGTTGGAAAAATCTCCGATCAAATCAACCGCGGAGCCAATGTTAAGGCATGTACACCAGTGTTTTTCAACCACGGATGTGCTGTGAGAGCTCACTGGATTTGGCGTGAAGAATTTTCAAAATTCCACTCTAAACAACACAAAAAAATGGAAATTAGCATTTGTGGTGCAAATCAAAAATGCAAGGCTGCAATAATGCATTAGTACCATTGAGAACACCAGCTTCAGCGGAACAAGTTAAACTCTGAAAATGAGGACGATACGTAGTGATGAAAGGTCTGACTCTTTGGTGAGATTCAGTTCTGAAACAAACAAACAAAGAATTGGAAAATTGGACAAATCTTTTATCCCGGGACACTTTTTAAGAGCCAAATCCTCAAAGAGAGTCAAACTTTTCATCACTGCTCAGAAGAGCGGGTTTGGCTCTGAGTTGTGAATGGAATTCAGAAAAAAAATCCTTTTCATTCTGTCAAAACGATTTATTTTGCAATACAAAGAGTACATCAGTCACATTCAATATGAACTGTGTCAAACGTCTTGGCCTTTTTTGCCTTGGACATCAATTTATACAGTAATTATTTTCAGATTGTGAATTGACGATTCACTCACTCACCCACTCTTTTGCCAGAGTGTCTCCAGACTCCTGAGTCGTTTAAAAGATTTGTTCGCATGGCCTTGTGTCGCAATTAGCAGGCCAAAATATTAAGCACAGTTGTACATGTTTCTGACGCTTTTAGTGGTTAACAGGATAGTGGTGTGCCGTGGGATTACTTCATTGTAAAAAGTGTGTCGAGGCAGAAACAAAGGTTGGGAAACACTGGTCTACAGCAGCTGTATTTGATATGTGATATTAAAGGTCCCCACCCTTCAAAAAAGAATCGTAATCTTTATCTGGTGTGTATTTTAACAAGATTTCTTTTAAACACAGGAGGCCAAAATTAAGACATAACAAAACATAAGGGGCGGTGATAATGTAAAACACCTTAATGCGCTGACATGCCCAGACCAATGACTGATTGCGTTAATAGTAATAACGTAAACCAAAAGGCAACAGATTGAAAATGTGGCACCGCCCGCATGCCTACGCCCGTATGTATGTGTGTATGAGGGCCAGAGATGTCAATACTTCCCATCAATCATCCGCTTCCTGCCCCCATGTAAGCAGCTGGTATGTAGGAGAGTTCTGAGGTTATGTTCGTCCATTACGAGCTCATACACATGAAGCACACTGTCAACAGCTGCGGAGTGCCCGAATAACATCATTATCATGAGTATTCCCCTACATTGTACCCTTCCTCACCCCAGAAGACCCCGCCCAAACCTTCACTGCAGGCCCCTGAACTGAACCCCCGTCTTTGCTCTCTCTCTCTCTCTCTCTCTTTCTCTCTCTCTCTCTCCACTACAGTCTCACTATAACCCCCCAAGTGTGAGGGTGTGTGTGTGTGTGTGTGTGTGTGAGAGAGAGAGAGAGAGAGACAGACAGACAGAGAGAGTGAGAGTGTGTGCTGTGGAGGACATTTAACTAATTAAGGGGCAAAAGTGTGTGACCTGCTCGTTTATCACTCGTGACAACGTGTAAAAGTCCACAAGAGATAGAATTTGCTCTCAGCTCATGAATCATCAAAGGGCCCAACCTCTCAAACACACACACACACACACCCACACACACACCCACACACACACACACACACACACACACACACACACACACACACACACACACACACACACACACACACACACCGTTCCCCCTTCCACTCTAATTGTTATCTTTTCCTCTGTCCAGCTCTGTGCTTTGAACTATTTTTCTACTCTTCTGTGACTTTTTTTGGTTTCATCTATTTCAGTGTATATCTCGTCTGCCTCATGCTTTTGTTCAAATGGCGTATAGCACACTTTAGTTTACAATTTCAAAATATTTATGCATGGAGCAAAAATTACATATTGGCAACTACCTAAACTCTAAGAACATACTTGGAAAATATAAATAATGATGATGATGATGATGATCATCATCATCATCATCATCATCATCATTATTATTATTACTATTATTAATAACATAATTTTAACAATAATAGGCAGAAAGAGTGTGAAACACTTTCCTGTTTGGATAATCATACATACTAGTCATGTTCTGCCACATTGGGTTCTAACAAGAACAAAATTTAAAACTTTTTGCCGCTGAAATCAGTTATTTATCAAAATATATACTGTATGCTGGTGTGGTAGTGGTGGTAAAAAAATGCAAGTTGTCTTTGATTTTTGCAACTCAACATAACAGCCTTAAATGTTATCACTCTCTCAGCCAGCATTAAGTTGTGCGTTTTTTAACAGTTTAAATCCTCCATGGGTCGACCGCCTATCTGACACTGCCGAAAAAAATCCAACAAATTCTTTGCTCTATCCAATCAAAAGCTGACTGACCCCGGGAGGCCCAGCAACAAACAACAGACCCCGACCAACCACATGGAACCAGACACATGTGAGTATCACAACAAACCAAACCACCCCCCCTCTAACACACACACACACACACACACACACACACACACCCACACACACACACACACACACACACACACACACACACACACACACACACACACACACACACACACTCCAGGCATATTGTAGCAGTGCTTGTACTTAAGCAGGCGGAAGAGCCCATGGAGGATGTGGCGGGTCAAAGAGATTAGCCCTGCTCTGTGATGGTAAGGTGTCAGGGTAGTGAGGTGAAGGCCAAAAGAGGAAGTTGAGAGAGAGAGAGAGAGAGAGAGAGAGAGAGAGAAAGAGAGAGAAAGAGAAAACAGAAAGTAGACAAGACAAATCGAGCTAGTCTGACTACTGTAGCAAATAGCGCGAATATCTTTACATTGCTTCCACTCTCCAATTTTCTCCATAAATTTTGTCCTGTTCAAACTACTTTTGTTATGAGGTAAATGGGATCATATTTTATTGCCTCCTGATGAACACGTAACTTGATCGCTTAATGACTTCTTTCAGCTAACCAGTTGTTTGAGAAATGCTTTATATAACTCTATTACAAACCACCGACCTCCAGCCTTGTAAACACCCGCTCTCTCCCAAACTCATCCGCTGAGACTCGGCTTAAGTGGTCCAAGCTGCTCCTGGCTGTAGGCCAAAGTCACCGCTACTCTGGGAGAGTCAAGCAGGGTCAAGAGAGCCATTTCGATAGCACCCACTGCCATGGGTTGCCCCAGCCTCTTACCGATGGTGGCGGGAGATAGGAGGGCTGTTTATGACAGTGAAGGAAAGAGCAGACGGACAAGGTCAATCCTGTTCCGACTTTGGCCCCAAAATATGTTTTGTGATGCATTTATGAGTTGTCAACTGTCCACATGAATCCACTTGAATCTTGAATCTTGAATCTTGAATCTTGAATCACATGTGGACTTTGATGGTTCTGTGGCCACTGTAACCAAACTATACGTTGGTAGGGTCCTACACACAGAATCATACACAAAAAGACCCAATTTTCCTAAACTGTTTGTCTTTGGAGATGTGGGGAAAACTTGAGCTCTCAACCGCAGGGAACGGTGAATGTGCAAAGTCCGAGCAGACAGGACCCGAGATGAGATTCGAAATACAGGATCTCCAGAGTTTCTAAAATGCGTCGTTTGATCCTGGGACACTCCCGGTCGAGCGTGGAATCCCTCCAGTACCAGCTGAACTCGACTCGTCTCTACTCACCTTTTTGGTTTTCTACCGGGCAGATTTTGTGGATAGTACCTGGTACTTATTTTGGTATCGCCTCTATGTGTCGCTATGGGTACTATCTGCAGTGGAAAACAAACTCCCTGGTAGCAAATAGATGAGAGTCGAGTTGAGCGGGTTCTATTCCTATTCCGGTTCTGTTCCTCCCAATACGAACAAAACATGCCTTCAAAGAAATATTCTGTTTTCTCCCTATGGTTTCCCAACAGTCTTCTACAAAAGCCTTTTACAAAATCCACAAAGCAAATGTAGACTGGACTGGTCATTTTCAATGAGCAATCGAATCACCCACCTATTTAAGAGTAAAAATCACTGCTTTTACACAGTTGTGTTACCATGATGAAGCCTGTAGTTTGTCCTGAGCCTTGAATTCAGCAATATAGCGTGACTTTTTGTGAGTCTGCTAGATGTGACGCCTTGATTTCTTGAAATACAGCCTCCAACCACCACTTTTGTTTAAAGATAGAGACCTCTCCTCCATTCCGCCACTGTTGCTGAAACGTAATACCGGCGTATGACACCCGAGCATTATCCAACACTTGTGGCATTTCATGACTGATCTCCAATTCCAAATCCAGCACGAGGAAAGTCTGAACACCATCCATCCGCACATAATTGAGCTTTTTGCCTGGTCTGCGGTGCAATGTACTGCGGTGGGAGTTCCACTAAAGTCCACCACATCTGTCATTTTGATAATAAGTGACGTTCTTAATCCCGGCATTTGGTCAGCCAGACTCTGTCTTGACAAAATCTGTCTAAATGTTATTCTGTGTTATACATCTCACAGTTTCGGCCTTCTATCAAATGATACAAACCGCTGGCATTATTTACTGTATCCAAGTATACAGTTCTGTCTTGTGGTACTCAAGACCCCTCCGGGGTAAGTCAGATGTTTCTAAATGTGGCCATGTATGGATATTCGCTATTACAATAGCCTTTTAATTAGAAGGCGGGGATTTTAAACTACTCTAGATGGGAAGCCCAATCGAAAACAGTTTCGGAAGAGGAAGAGTGGAGCTCATGCTAAAGACTTTTTGATTCCCCGTAGAGCTGTTACCGAGTGGATTCTACATCTGTTTGCCTGAGAGTACAGCAGATGATGTGGTGCTGACCTGAACCAGATGTCAGGAGACGTACCATCTATAGGGACATCACAGTTTTAGTCCCCTATCATACATCTGCCTTACTGTACATCTGCCCTCTGTTAATGGTACAAAGGTCCGTGTAGGCCCAAATTTCTTTCATATGTTTTAAGTTCATAAAAAAGAAAAATTAGGCGATTAGTTTGATAGTATTTCAGCTTTATTAGGTTGCGAATAGCAGGGGGGGAAAGAGAGAGGAATAAAGCATTGCTGTGTGACAAAGCTTAGGAATCTGCATGGATGACATTGCAAGTTATGTGGCAGTGGCGTAGGTTTTGTTGAAATTTTGGGGGGGAACACATTAGGTGGGGGGGTCCTCCCCAGGAAATTTTGAGCTTCATATACATTTATGGTGGAAATGTCTTTATTTACGTAATTTCATGTTCTTATGGGGGTGGGGGGGGAGGCAAATGCACATGTTCTAAATACTGAGGGGCACATATTCCCTGCATCCCCCCTGTAATCTATGCCTATGGTATGCGGTATGTTTCATACCCTGCTCTACCCAATGATAAACCTATTACACCATTGAAGTGAACAAGCATATCAAGGGTTTCTTTCTCCAATGACGAGAGCTTGTTTGCATTTTTTTACGGTTGTTTGTTTTGTTTTGTTTTTCAAATTTTTTTAATCATTTTGGACTGGACAGGAGAACAAAGATGGAGCATTTTCTTTTATATATCATTTTAACAACCACATTGTTCTGCCTCTTAGGTTCAGTGAAATAGGGATGTGAGCCTATGGGTCAGATTTATCTGTCAATGCACATTGACGCTTGGGGAGCAGGAGCCGGTTTCACAGGTTATGTCCTTTCAGTTAGTGGCCCATCTTTTAAATGGCAGGAACCCCGCTGAAGTGCTGCGTACAACTCACCAAACCTGTTGGCTTTGTTGGACGCAAAGAATTGCTTGGAATCTGCCTTTTTGCGTGTTGAATGTTTGCATATGATATTTGATTTTCTTTCCTTGAGAGTTTATGATTCTTATGTACCTATACATGTCATGTCTCATCTGTATATTATGATACATTTTATCATTACACATTCATGCAAAGTGGATTCACGACTACACAGTGGCAAATTTACCAGGTGGCTCCCAAGCAGCTGTTGGAAAACTGTTGACGCACTGTTGGTGAACTGTTGGTGAACTGTTGGTGCACTGTTGGTGAACTGTTGGTGCACTGTTGGTGAACTGTTGGTGCACTTTTGGTGCACTGTTGGTGCACTGTTGGTGAACTGTTGGTGCACTGTTGGTGCACTGTTGGTGCACTGTTGGTGAACTGTTGGTGCATTGTTGGTGAACTGTTGGTGCACTGTTGGTGAACTGTTGGTGCACTGTTGGTGCACTGTTGGTGCACTGTTGGTGCATTGTTGGTGAACTGTTGGTGCACTGTTGGTGAGCTGTTGGTGCACTGTTGGCGAATTGTTGGCAAACTGATACAGTTAACTGTGCTGTTTCTTTTCATTTGCTTTTCGTTTTCAACGAAACTTTTTCCATGAGAAGTTCTGCTCCATAGTGAGTGCCGCCTTGACAAAGTCTTTTTACACCTTCAATGCCGTTGGTTGAGGTCTTTGGAAAAAGTGGGAAAGGAGAACTTTCTTTCTCTGGGTTTGCCAAAAGCTGGCGGACTCGGTTTGCGTCACCAGCCGTCCTCGGTCGGAGACCTCTCAGCACTCACAAAGGCTCATTCACACGTCTCCCCATGTGTCCGTGCACGTAAGCGAATGCGTTTGGACAAGCAGATGTGCAGTTGACTTTAAACAGCAAATTTAAACAGTGAAAACAGGAATAGAGGTGAGTCAGCAGATAAATCCTCCGGTTGTATAGATGGATCCATTTTGGGCATTACGTAGAATTTCTTGATGTTTAATCTCCTCAACTGATGCTTTTTTTAAAAGACGTCCTTCAAGCCATAAACTACTTTTATGGAGTATAAATGTTTAAAGTTATACTTTGAACAAAATGGTTTTGTTTCACTTTGTTGAGGGATTACCATTGTCGTGTTCCACAACTAGAGGTTGCCTGAAAAGGGGCTGTGTTGTTAACTAAAAAAGTTTGTGCCATCCCTCACCCAGTAAATCTTCCCCATACGATCGGATTTTATTGTTGTTTATCAAATTTATTAAATTAATGACTTATTGATATTTTTAGGCCCAAATTAGTATTTGGGGATTTTTCATTTTTGCTGTTGTAACATGTTTAATAGCATATATCCCACAATATCTATAACACTAATCAGGAATGTGAGTTTTTCTCCTTTGCTCTAACAAAACAATGTAATCAGAGTTTCTATCTACAATTTAGTCGTGTTGCCTGCACATAAACTCAGCACAATGGAATTTTTGAAAGGCCAAATCTGACAGACCAATGGATCAGGTCGGTTGCGATTGAGTTACTGTATAGGTATAATAACCTTAACTGGTGACTAAAAGTCTCGTAGGCCACAGTCCAAGTGAGTCAGCAGATAAAATTGACAAAGTACAAACGACAAGTCTTCCTGTGGGTGATGTCCCCGTCTGCCTTAATGAAATCCCCTACACAATCACATTCACATCTTCACCCAAAGGTTTAACCTTTTTGAAGCCCCTTTTGAAGGTCAAATGATTATCTTTTTCTTTACTCATCCGTTTAATAGGGCATATAGCATCCAATTAGAGCTTTATTTCCTCTTCCTTCAAACTGTTACATAATCCCATTGTTTATTCTGACACATTTATATTTCAAAGTTTGATCACTCGCTGCTATACATCCCTCTTTATGACAAATGGATGCTCCCCAAATCTGAGAAATGAATAGTGCAGTAACTCAATTAGATACATAGGAAATAGGTATAACTGCCAAGGCAAACATTTAAATGAGTCATAAATAGAGTAGTTGTCCATAGAACAATGTGCCAGTTCAAGCCAGTTTATGTTTTGGCTGTGCTCATGGGAACATATTCCTGACTAAATATTGCATTCCGGTGGCTGAACAAATCCAATTCTGTGGTAATTCAAGCCAATCACATTCGATTTAGCTCCAAAACTGATTCTTGTTTTGAGCCAATTAAGTTGTTAATAGCACATCAATAGACAAGGTGACAGTGCTTCTCATGCATGCATGATGCATTTTCATGGCACAAGCACATAATGCAACTTGGATTCAAACCTGTTGCATATTTACTTTAATGGTTGATCAAGGGTGTGCACCGGGTCTTACCAAGATTCTAATACTTGAGTATGGAGTTAGTCTCAAGAGGAGTCTTGAGTTGGCATTTGGTTGGCATTTGGTCTCATCTTGGACTCAAACTTAAGCTGGCGCATTTCTTTCTTGGACTTGACTCAAACAGGATAAGCTTCGGTCTCAGAGTTGTCCTCCATCAAGGATTTGGTCTTGACTTGGTCTCACTGGTGGTCCCAGCTACCCAGTCAGTCTCTTTAGTTCGGCATTAGGAGCTACAAATCAGGATATAAGAGGGGTACAATCCATAAACCTTAATAAAAATTAAGCAAATGAGGCCCATGCTGTGGCCATTGCAACATGTATTTCTCCTTCTGGTCCCCTCCTTTTACACATATTTACATGCTATGATCGTGTCCTGTATGGGAGAATGATTTTTCCTGACAAGCTGCATGTGACTGCATATGTGTTGTTTTACTTTCATTTTGTTTGGTCGTTGTGTTTTGTGATGTCTGCTATTGTCATTGGTGTCTGCACAACGGTATTTACTGTGTTGAAAAGGCCAATAAACAGTAGCTCAACGAAGAGAAAGAAAGAAATATAATCAAATTAGTAAGGACAGAACAGCTGCATAGCCTGCCCTGAACCACACACTCACCAAAAACAATGCCTTCAATGACCTACATCATCCACACCAACTGTGACAATATGACAGGTGGGGTGATTCCAAGGTCGAGTGTTACAAGTGTTATTAGCATGGCCAGATCTGATAACACAGTGGAGGCTGTTCAATAGTCTGGAGGCTGCAACTGCACAGGCAAAACCATTTCTAACAGGAAATCCTTAGCGGATGAGCTAATGCTCCATTCTGTGACGGCAGCAATTTATTTGTGTGTGTGTGTGTGTGTGTGTGTGTGTGTGTGTGTGTGTGTGTGTGTGTGTGTGTGTGTGTGTGTGTGTGTGTGTGTGTGTGTGTGTGTGTGTGTGTGTGTGTGTGTGTGTGTGTGTATGTGTGTAAGTACTTAGAGGTAAGTAGGACATTGACATCAAAACTTTTAGGGCAATGACTTTAAGTATTTCAACTATGAATATGTCCATATCTGTGCCAGTGCCAGTATGACATACCTGTATTTTTAATCAATATGTAGTAGTAAGTCATGTATTAGGACATAGCATTCCCAATCCTCTGCTCACTCATCAGAGAGTTGTTTAATTGTTTAATTAGGATTAGGTTTGATCAACTTCTATTGAACAGTGATAGGGAGTGGAGAATAATTATTATCATGATTATTATCAATATGATGGGACATATTTTTCCGAAAGGGGAGGCCCAAGTCCCAAGAAGATGCCTATTCCGATATTGGACAATATCATCGGGCATTAAAAAAATATTTTGTTGTGAATATTTAATTGGATTTCATATCCAGAGGCTTGCATAAGCGGGTCCTGTGGCTATAAAATAGACCTCAGGGGGGTGAGTTGAGGAGGAGGAGGCTGAGGAATGTGGTATGTGTATAATAGAGCTATAAATCAATGTCTGCTCACAAACGTATCAGCGACCAATTCCAGAGTCCAATCCGGCCTGAGATATGAATAAACCCTGGCGTTAATAATAGAATGAAAAGAAAAATCCATTGACAAAAACAATTCATTCATCCTGTGTGGCAGAAGGGTTTTGATGTATAGACAAAGAACTGACGAAGGAAGGAAGTCTTATTGGAGTTCATGTCTAAGTTTAAGTGATTCAGAGATGAGATTAAGGTCCTTTACAACAATTGTTAAAATGGCGGCTTTGATGTTCAAACAATAATGGTAACCAACAGCCCAAAAAACCCGAAGGTGAATGTTACACGGAACAACTCACCGAAATGGAACTTGACCCTCCGTTCAATGTTGGCTCACGGCCAGCTGGAGAGGTCACAGAGGTCAAAGGGCAGAGCTATGGGAAAGAAGATGGAGTCATAAATTCCCTAAAGGAGGTTCTGGCCTGAGCATTTAAGTGTCAAGCTGGGATTTTTTTTCCTGTATATATTCATTATTTTTCAATAATCCCCATATACCATTTCTGTCACATTCTGTGCTCTGTATTGTCTTTGTTGAGTTATTTTCCTTCCTAATCTACCATTCCTTCTCCTCCTCTCTTCTGTCTATTCCCTCAAGCTTTCTGGCCCTCGCGCCCTCCGCCTGATGTATTGCGGCATCCATGTTTGTTTTGATCTGTTTTCCCACCCACCTGGACCCCCATCACACTCCACCCACCTCCACCACCCTCAATCCCTATTCCTGGGTGTTGTGAATCTGAAGGAGCCATAAAAAGGGAAACGTGAAGCTCTCAGCCATAACAGCAATGCATCCCCTGTGAAATCCTAGACGGCCATTAAGCTAATGGGGCACTCTGGCCCAGCCAGAGGTATAACTCCAGAAACAGGCGCTGTGGGGCCCCGTGTTCCTTGCATCGGCATAAACATTTCACAATGAGACGGCTTCGAGCAGCATTAAATAGACCTGGATGGGCAGCTCTCACGTAAATAGAATTAAATACAGGTGTCGGTAGTTATTTTAGTAAGTAGGCCGCTTGGGCGTCTGTGGCACTCGGTCTTTTCCAAAGAACTGCTGTGGAGTACAGGCCTACCGTACTTGGAGAAGGCCGTGTGTTCACCGGCGGCCACATATCATGGGCGCCAGATTGTACCATGTAGTAGGGGGACACACCGGGGGGCGGGGGGGTTCTCCGTCACTCTCTGAACATGTCTCCATCACGCACGGTGCTTGTTTCATTCCATAAGGAAACTGAGTAAAACAAAATTACCAACTTTAAATCTAAAATAAAAAAACGCTGATTTGGCACATCGATCATGGGCGCCCCATCGCAAGTGCGCTGTGGGCACAGTCCGTACTGTCAGAGAGGGAGCAATTCGGGTGCAGAGCCGGGCTATTTTAAATCAGGGGCTATTCATAAAACATTTGGGGCTGAAGCCCCGGATGTCCACCCCTAAAAACATCACCTTCGCCAATGTTCTATTACTGTAATACCTGAACGTGGTGGGACAAAAAATCCCGCTGTACCCCCTATTCCGGCGCCCCTGCCACATATTGGCCAAAGATCTAAAGATCTGCAATGCAGCCAGGACAGGTTTGTATTCACTCCAGTTGCGTTTTTGGCAGTGAAATTCTGGTGGGGCACCTTCATTTAATAAAGCAGTGGAAACTATTGTTTCCTAACAGGAGATCTGCAGCCTACAGCTCATATGTACAGCAGATAAACACAGAACAGAGTACAAGTTCTACTCAGTAACCCACGTAGAATCAACCAGAGAACAGAACGTGATGCGTTAGGCAGGCTAGTGATAGAGATATTAGTCGATAAATAATTATAATAAATAATCAATCTTTTTTACACACTCAATCCCAGAATAAGCCATTGCCAAATGCAGACTCAACATTTATGTCGGCAAAGCAATATAACCTTATGCTAGGGTCACGATGCCGGCGATGGGGCTTCTGTACACATGCCGTTTGTGGGCGTGCCAAACATTTCAAACCTCTCTCCTTTTCTATATTTAATATACATTATATAGAAAAATGGGGCTGCGTGTATTTATTTTTTATTAAAATGGTGGGGTTTATAGTGCTTATCAAAATATATGACCGATTGAAAAAATTATGTAAATAATCTTGCCATCCGTCCCTTAAAATAAAGAATTGTCGGTATTGGAGAAACATAAAATGACGTGTTCCTTATTTTATCGAAAGTTTACGGGATGTTTTTCATTTAAAAAATAGCCTAATAATAAGCAATATGCAGTGGTCTGGGTGTCCATTTCCCAAGGACCAGCGGCATTGAGCATATCTTCCCTCCTATTGGGTGTCGCCCGGCGCTCGGCGCTGCTCATTTGCATTAAGTTGAAACCTTCTCAACTTTCCTTGTCGCTTGAAGCAGTGAGCTCGTCGCCGGTCGTGGCTTCTCTCATTGCATGAAATGTATTGCTGTCTGTCGCATCCCGGCACATGTACTCCGGCATAGTAACCCTACCAGTAACACCCTTTGCCCCTTGATGTCCTTTTATCGGGTGCATTTTCATTTTTTTATGCGTGAATGGGCATTGAGGCGGCTGATTTTCTCGTCAAGATATGCTTATTCATGAGGAAAGCATCGCGGTGATCTGCGCTCCGCTGTGCATCCCCCTGCCTCAAAATAAAACAACAGTGTGCTCTGTTTCCTTATTAAAGGCAGAAAAAAAACCACTCTGCGTAACGGGGACACTTTGCCAATCACCCCTCCTCCCCCAATGCAAAGCAAGTGGCAAGTAGAAGAGATTCTTAGAAGGGGTGTGTTTTTATTTATCTTAACAAAACAAAACCCGTGTCTCTCTGTTGTCCTCGTCAACTTTACCGCAGTCCACATTGGTCTGAGACTTCATTTTGTTAAAACTGGATTTTTTTGTGGAAGTACTCTTTACTTCCTTTTATTTTATTTATTTATTTTTTATCCTGTCCTGTCAGCATGCTGGGCATACAACACAGAGTATTTGTATGCCATGCATTCAGGACAGAGTTAATCTGCAAGTGGAGTTCAAGTTGTCAACCTGCAATGCAACTCTTTTATTAATTCTTAAATCATCAAGAACTGCTGCAATAACTCTGTCCTGTGGATGACCTGTAGAATGACAAGAGCACAGTTTTTGGTTATGGAGAACCACCACCAACCCCCCTCTTTGGAGAACTATTTATCATGTTTGGGTCTATAAACAACAGATCACGACTCCAAGAGGGGGAGAATCAACACGGGGAGACAAAAAGACATATAAAGAAACAACATTTACACAAAAACATGAACATTGGACGACAACATGTATTGAAAAACAGTGAATTAGGTCCAGGAAAACTAGAACTACAGCTGGTGACGTGGCCTCTTCCTGTCATAATTATGGCAGCAAATGAGGGAGGAAAGGAGAGGAATACAACCAGGAGGGTGCTGGGGTGCACTTGAAGCAGGTGTGATGGTGTGTGTGTGTGTGTGATGGGGTGTGTGTGTGTGTGTTTGTGTTTGTGTGTGTGTGTGTGTGTGTGTGTGTGTGTGTGTGTGTGTGTGTGTGTGTGTGTGTGTGTGTGTGTGTGTGTGTGTGTGTGTAAGAGGTCCACCGGTGAGTGTACATGACTTATCCCCATTGGTACTGGTGTAGAAGGTCGGTATTATGTCGGGGCGCCTTCAAGCCACAGAATGGGTCCCGAAGCCCCCCCCGAACTCCGCAGCCCCGTGGACACCCTACGGCTTCAGGAAAGCCCCGGGTACCCTGCCCTGTGGCCACAGAAGCCCCGGGCCCCCAGAGAAGCCAGAGGGCCGTGGAGCAAGCCCCACGCCCAGCCCCGAGGAGCATGACCCAGTCCAGGCAGCACAAGGAGACCCCGCAGCCCAAGGGCGCACACATACAACCGACCCCCGGGTGCAGGCAAAAGAGGCAGCCGCCGGCACAGAACCCGGGCCATGGGCACAAGGCACGGACCACGGGCTCGGATCCCGGCCCCACGGCGACGGATCGACACCCCGTCCGAGCCGCCCGCCCCACGGGTGAGCCGGCAGGACCCCCATGCCCAGCCACGTCCCGCACAAGGGGGAGGCCCACCCCACCGCAGCCGACCAGACACCCCGCCCGGGGTGAGTGCCAAGTGCCCATACACGTAGCAGCGTATGCCCATTGCGGGGTACTGGAAGGCACCGGCAGCGCTCTCCACATCCCTGCCAGGTCGCAGCACATCCCAAGCCACCAGGTGCAAGCCGTCAGGACTCCAGCAAGGCCAACCACGCCCCCACACCGACCTGCCAGCGACCGGCCACCCCTGAAAAAACCCCAGCGCTCAATGTGTGCTGTTGGTAATTGCAGTTAAAATTGTGGGGTTTGGGGTGTGAGTCTTTCAGGCAAGTCGAACCCAAATAACTCGCACCCCTCATGTCCCGCAGACCCTGGTCCGATGGAGTGTTGTTCGGAGTAAATGGTAAATGGACTGCATTTTATATAAAGCTTTTCCAGTCTTGCAACCACTCAAAGCACTTTACAATGTACGCCTCACATCCACCCATTCACACATTGATGGCAGTGACAACCATGCAAGGTGCACGCCAGCTCATCGAGAGCACTTCAGGGT
Source organism: Zeus faber (assembly GCF_960531495.2). Classification (NCBI taxonomy): domain Eukaryota; kingdom Metazoa; phylum Chordata; class Actinopteri; order Zeiformes; family Zeidae; genus Zeus; species Zeus faber. The sequence goes on from NC_137195.1 coordinate 28,891,807, forward strand.
TAGGTGTCTTGCTCAAGGACACTTCGACGTGCAGTCGGGAGGAACGGGGGATCGAGCCAGGAACCCTCTGATTACTGGACGACCCGCTTTATCTCCAGCGTACCATCGCCCATAACACAATAGACCGAGGGCTTGTGGGGGGTAGGATTGTTGTAAGCTAATGTGAGTGGGATTATAATTTTGGGACGGACGAGAAGCATGCTTGGGCAGGAGCGTGATAGGCAAGATGGCAGGTGCCCGCCGCATCCCAACCCACATAGCCTACCTCCGCCCATCCCGCAAGCCCTAGGTCTATTGTGTGGTGTATGTGTATGTTGTGGCACTGGGAGAGATAGGCGGGTCAAGACCGGTTCGATCCAGGGGCGCCACAGGCTGGGGAGCAACCACGCAAACCCCCTCCCCCCGGACTCAACCGCGCCCCAGTGCGCCCACCTCCCGTACCTGGTGGCAGCCAACCTACAGCGATCCACCTAGGGCGCAGAGCGTCTGCCATGAGCTTCCGCCATGTCGGGCAGCTCCGCGCCCCCATCAGGCCCCTGGTCAGCCCCCAGCCGCCGAGCACGCAGACTACAGAACAGAGGGCGGCAGATGGCACCGCCACCCACAGCCCGATGCCCCAGGAACGAGCGTCCCGTGCACTGACCGTGCTACTGCGACTCCCCCCTGTGACTTCATCGGCCAAGATTAAAATTATTGCCTTGATCATTATATGTTGACAGTGTTCACTGAACACTCTCCTATTAAGAAACTTACCACTCTGCTGCAGCTTCTCACTGTGCTTAGAGTGATTCTAGTGGGGGCAAATCTTAACTTTTAAGCCTTGATAAGAACATGTTCAATCTCCAAAAACATGTTGAAATAGGAAACTCACACTTCATATCCGCACATATCTCAGTGTACGCATTTGGTTGCCTGGCATTTGGTTGATTTCACTCTTGGGCAATTTCTTGTTTCTAGTCTCACGTTAGAGCGGGCGTAGCCAAAACAGACTGATTTGCGGAAGTGCAAATGAGTCAACAACACAACCTTATCATGCTGGTTATGTTTTTCTGAGTAACATGTCA